>NC_056733.1:239424917-239724917 GCF_019279795.1 Protopterus annectens | reverse complement strand
AAATCCGCATAACAAGGGGGAGCAGATTCTGCATTCATTGAACGTACACAGACAACTAAGATTCTACTTAAACAGGACCAAATCTCTAAAAGTCTGAGCAACTACTGGTGGCATTTGCTTCAGGGTCAGAGGGGAAGGCTATATCAAAGCAGACTATTTCTAAGTGGATAAGCCACTGCATTTGTTTCTGCTACTTGCATCATGGTAAACCTGTGCCCAAGGGAATCGGGTCACATTCCACCAGGGCTGCCTCTGCCTCAGCAGCCTTTCTCAGAGGAGTTCCAACCAAAGACATTCTAGAAGCTGCTACTTGGAGCTCTGTTCATACCTTCACAAAGCATTATCATTTGCCTCTCTTCTCTAAATTCAGGGCAGGCTTTGCCACTGCAGTTCTACAGGACCTTATAGCCACTCCTAATGCTATTTAGTTCCATCCTCCCATCCATAGCTTTGGGATTCTACCCAAATGTAATGACTGCAGTGGTGAAACACGAAGAACATAGTACAGTTGTGTACACTTACGATAAATGTAGATGTTCGAGTGTATTCACTGTTGCAGTCCGGGTTACCCACCCGCCATCCCCCTTTTCTATAACTTCTCTTTCCTTCGCTATATTCTAAAGCCTTTGTGGTGTATTTGCTTGTAGATGAAGGTAAAGTTTATGTTGCTAAAAGTGCATTTACATATATTGCTGTTTATTTATATATATAGCTATAGATAGATATATATATATATCTTTTTTTTGTGCTCCCATTTGTGGGGCACCTGACATCTGGGGCAAGAAAAACTGAATAAAATGGCGTCTGCTGCATGTTTTATATCCCTGACATCATGGAAGAGGAGATGGCAACCGACGCAGGACCCAAGACTTTTGTTATTCAGGCCGACTGAGGGCAACCTGCCAGCAGATTACCCAAATGTAATGACTGCAAAAGTGAATACACTCTAACATCTACATTTATGGTAAGTGTACATAACTGTACTTTTTTTCCCTGATTGATATTAATACTGTTTCCTTACATTCTATTACACAGAGACTCTGCAAATTTAATATAAGAGCCACTTGTAGATCTAAGCACTTAGTGTATTTAGCTCAGTGCTCGATGTGTAAAAAATTTTGTGAGAAAGACTAATCGAATGTTGATGGAGAGGATTAGAGAACATGTCAGGGACATTAGACAACCTAACTCTACTTGTTAGCTAAACATGTAATAGGAAATTCAGTAGATCATATGTTTAAATTTAGAGTGATAGAACTTATAAAAGAGAACGGTTATTTAGGTGACATTAGAAATGACGCAGAAGATAACTGTTCTGGATATTAAACTTACAAGCTGACAAAGAAGGGGACCTGAATGATGAGGCCTCTTTAAGACCTAGATTAAAAGGCAGGAAGCCAAGATTGTGATTATTTTGTCATGTGATTTTAACTTTTAATATGATTGGCTTTTTGGTATATAAATTGATTGTATGTTTAACTTGTATATGGTCTGCTGAAGTGGAATAATCTCTACCAAAACGCTTACCTTATTTTATTATTTTTGTTTTATTAAAGTACTCTGCCATTTGTCAACACGTTTCTTTATTTAAATATTTCTTTCCTCCCAATGTTTTCCATAGATCCAAATACTGAGTGCCCACCCAACTAACCAGTAACGTGCTTGAGAAACCTCCCTTATCATAAATTCTCTGGTAATTCCTCCTAGTTTCATCTCATCTACCTTACTGGTGGGAACTAATAGATTAAACTGGAGGTCTTATCTGTCTGCCTTCCTGGTGTAACATGCACTGCTTATAAGGTTTATCCCTATTACATATATTTTTAAAATGTGCTCATTCCAGTACAACCTTTCTAAAAATTCACTTCATTAACATTCAGTCCAACGTGGTCTCTTCGTCCATTTCTACTGCTGGGTTATTGGATCTGACCTCTGCTTTTTTTTCAAGAGCTTGGATACTGGGCTCTGATTCCATCCCTTTCCACAATTCACTTTGGTCTCCAGTTACTTTAGATATCGTTTGCCATTTGGTCTGTCAAGACACATTATTTGAGGGCTCTGATGTGGCACTTAGATGAATGATTATTGTTTTTCTAAGGTTTCTTGACCTAGCACTTTTGTATTATAACTACATCTTCAGATTCATTTGTTTTACTGTGTTCCAAATCTCCTGTTCATTCTTTTTAAGGAACTTGTTTCCTTTCCCTCCTTACATACCAAAAAAGTGTTTATTAGCTATATTTAGATTTTTTTTTTTTAGGACTGCTGGGTTTTTGCTAAGTGTCTTAGATTCAGATGTGTTTTTTATTGCTGCATTTATTGTTAGTTTGTGCTGTTTTTTTGCTTTTAGGAAAATCATGTCTGACAGGTTGCTGAATTTAAAAAATGCTTAACGTGGGTACAAGATCCCACCCAAAACCCTCACTCCATGTGTTATGTCTGGGGTTGTTGCATTTAGAGGTAGTGTGTGAAATTTGTGCTTCTTTTGCAACCAGGGCTTTAAAGGTTCATCGTGATAAACATGTTTTTAAGGGTTATTAGCTTCCTGCCCAAGCAGGGGGGGGGGAATCAACTTGTAAATATATGCATTTTCAAAAAGGTCTGACAAACCAAAGGTTTCAAGGAAAAGGAAAAAGAAGAGACTAAGGAAAAAGAACAGGAAAATAGGGTTGAAAAATCCAGAAAAAGGTCTCTGGACCCATCTGACCATTCTGGCCCAACTCCAGAAACCCCAAGGTGCTCTGATTCGCCTGCTTTAGAGTATGTCCGATCCATTCACCATTTCCATCCTTTCATTTCTCCCCCAGAGCCAGCTAGCCCAAGGCTCACTCAATTCACCTTTTTTTTTTTTTTTCCTTTTCTTTCTTTTACAGGAGAAACAACGTTCATCTCAACCACTGTCTCTGGCTTCTTCTTTCATGTCCTTCCAATTGTAGAGGAGTCTCAGAAGCCGATATTGACGGGATGATTTGTAAGTTTCTTTAGACACAGTCATCTGGGGGATGTCCTCGCATCTACCCCTTTGGCGGCTCCAGGCTTGGTCCCTACTGCCCCACCATTAATCTCTCCTGTGTCGGTCCAACTTTTGGTTCCGATGACCAAGGACCCATGTTTCTCACATAGTGCACCCACATTGGAGCTGGAAGAGCTGTCGACTTCGACTCCTGTTTTCCTCACACTCCTGAGTCAAGCCTTGTTGGATCAGGATGAGTGTTTGAGCCGAAGTGCCTGAGTTGAGGCTCAGGGTTGACTCTGTTTTCAGAGCCTTTATGGTCCCTTGGTGTTCGGCTCTGGACAGTTCTTTGCTGCTGTGGGGTACAGAGCCAAGTCAAGTAGGAGCTGTGGATGTTCCCTCCATGTCCTCCTTGGGTCAGAGGGTGCTGCTTCAGCTTTTCAAAGAATTTGTGATGGTTCTCTTCTGATCCAAAGAGGAGGTGAATCTGTGTTAACTCTGCATTGTCCTGAACTCCTATGGATCAGATTTCCACTTACGCTCATCCTGTTCAATAGGGGCCAGTCCGCCTCATTCAGCCTCAAGGGCCGTCACTTAGCGGGTTCCACTTCCAATTACAACTCCTCACCAGATGCCCCTGTGGAGAAGGAGGGTCCAGAGAAAAGGGCCTGTAAGAGAATGTACTTAGACTGCTCTCCAGTGTCTGTCACATAAGACGCCAATTTCGATGAAGGGAAGGGTTCCTCATGATCCCCTCTAGAAGATGTCTTCTTTGGAGACTTTCTAGAGTTAATGGAGCAGAGAAGGGGGTTGGTCCGCTGAACCCTTTTCCCCAGAGGACACTGTTCCTCAAGGCATTCAGGGCTGGCTGTTCTATCTCCTGAATGGTCCCATTTGCTGACAAGGTAATTATACCTGGTCTCTCCCAGGCCTGGAAGGAACCCTACATGGTGGAGCCAATCCCAGGCAAACCAGATATGATCTTAATAGACCCTAGAATAAGATCCACTGAAGCAGGGTTTTCCCAGTAGATGCCATGGTTGCTGCAGCAGCCACAAGAAAGGAGCTCTCTGAGAAGGACATATCTTTTCATCCCCCTAATAGATGATCTAGGGCATTGGACAGATTTATGAAATGGACATATGTTTCAGAAACATTTGTACTCTGAATGCTGAACTACTTGGCTCAAACCACTCATTTCCAGAGGGACTTGAAGGAGCTGTCAAAAATCCATCTATGGTAACCTGCCTAGGGACATCCAGAATTCAGTGGTATCTTGTCTTTCTGCCCTTCAATACATGAATAATGTGACCGTGTGTCTGCTTATGACAACTTATGGCACAGCATGGGCAGTAGATACTAGTATTGCCCTCAGTTTACCCACCTGCATCTGTCCATGTGATTTCACAGAAGGCTTCATATTTTTTATTAGTGCTCCCTTTGATGGGTCAACCCTCTTCAGAACTAAGGAAAAAGAAAAGCTTGCCAGAAGCTATCAGAAAGGCAAGATCCTGTCTGCATTTGGCATACGTTTTTCTACCTCACAAAGAAAGTTTTCCTGAAACCAAAGGGTTAAGTGAAGCTATGGTTTTGAAAATCCCAGAGTTTTCGGCAGGAGGGTCCTGCTGGCAGAGAATGGGGCAATTTTAAGATGTCATCCCAGGAGAAAACGTAGACTGCAGAACCAAGGGTTTTGAGATATTTTTATGGAGAAACCCATCCAGCTCTTCTGAACAGTTGCCTGACTATTACATTCTGTTGGCATAGGGGGGGGGGGGCAATTATCCCTGCACCCTCAAGTTTGGCAGCCCATCAACCAAGATTCCTTGGTACATAGGATAAACACCAGGGCTATGTTATTTCCTTTGATTACCTCCTCAGAAGAATTCTTGATGTTCCACCCAGTCAGATGGAATTGGCAGCAGCAGAGGTAGCAAATCTGATAGAAAAGATTAATCTAGAAGGTCCAACCAGTCTGGCAAGTATTCTGAATCTATTCAAGGTTACCTAAGCCAGTTCATAAGACAGACTAAGTTCTAGGTTTGTCTTGTTTCAGTCCATTCTTCCTGTTACGAGGAAGGACAACAGAATGTGCTCAGTAGATGTGCAGGATGCATACTATCCTGTCAAGAAAGCAAAGCAGTTCAGGAGATTTCTCCCTTTCCAGTTAGTATCCAGCCATTTTCATTTCAGAGCACTCCTCTTTGGCCTTACCACAGCCCCCAAGGTGTTCACCAAAAGCATGGCAGTTATGGCAGCATATCTCAGGCTGCAAGGGGTCCAGGTGTTCCCCTTTTTATGTGACTGTGTCCTCACTGCATCAGCTAGGGCTGTATTAATTCAGTGGAGAGACTTGCTCCATTTAGCTCCACACTTGGAGATACCATCAGTCTTGTTAAAAGTTTGTTGATACCAGCACAGATGCTAGTTAATTGGATACCACCTAGACTCTCCTCAGATAGCCAGAATCCCCTAATCCAGAATCCTGTCTCTGCATGAAATGGCTTCAGAGAACCTCCAATCACCCCAGTCCCGCAGCAAAGACTTTCTTTAGCTTCTGTACTCATCTGATTTAGTCACAGTAGTAACTCCAGCAAGATTTTACATGAGAATCCTGCAGTGGATACTTTCATTTCATTGGTTCTTGATATCTCACTCCCTTCATGTACCAGTACATCACATGCCAGTGTGCAGAAAATTCATCAGTTGGTGATTGGTCTTGCCCATAGTGTCATGAGGTTGACTGTTCACCCTACCAACCACGAAAGCCTCCATAACCACAGGCACTACCCTTCTGTTGCAGGGGGAGCATTTCAAAGGGAAGACTGTTCTAGGTTCTTAGTCAGTGATGGAGGCCATTCTCTACATCAGTGTCTTGGAGATGAGGTCAGTCTTCCTAGCTTTCCAGGCATTTCAGGACTTCCTCCCCAAGGGTATGATTTCCATCCAGATAGTATGGCAGTAGTCTGGTATATCATCAAACAGGGAGAAGCTTGTTCTTATCCATTGTACCAGGAAGCCATGAGTGTTGCAGTGGGCAGTGTATTCCCAACATTCTCTAGTCATAACTTGCACCCCTGGGATTTAACTAGGTAGAGCCAATTGGAACAGTTTCAATCTCGGCCCAGAATGTGTACACAATTAAGTGGAAAAAAAAAATAATGTATACAGTAAAATAGCATACTAACAGCCAAGGTATTAATTTACAATAGAAAGAATGATTTAAGAAGGTAGCTGGCAGTAACCACTATGATCTTCTTTGTGTTTCACTGTTGCAGTCATGACCTGTGGGTTATCCCTGCTGTGGTAGCCCTAGGCCGGCTTGAATACCAGAGTCAGTGTTTTTTTGCGACTGCTGCAGTCGCCTGTAGTCTGATGTCAGGCAGTCAGTGCTATAAAACAATGCAGCCGACATCACACCAGTCTTTCTTGCCGTGGAGCCCGTAACAAGCAGTTCGCATGAGTGCCGGTCGGTCATTACCAGAGTTCAAATTTCAGCTGAAAACGTCTAAAGCTAAGTACCCTGTTGGGGACCCTTTTCTCTTGCGCTAACCAATGTCCAAAAAAGGTAACAGTTGTCTTGCCTGTGGAAAGCAGATCCCACACGGAGACTTCATTCTTACTGCGTCACTTGTTTAGGCTCAGACCATGACATCCACCATTGCTGGTTCTGTGCCCTCTTTAATGAGAGAACCATTCGCCGTAGGGGTCTTATTGTGTTTTGCCCTGATTCCTTCACAGAGAGATGTAGTCCATAATTTCCCCAGGTCTCCTTTCTGCATTTCCACCCTTCCCACTGATAACAAAATTTCTTTAGACAGCTAGAAAGTGCAAATCTAAATATGTGAAGTTGTTCAATCTCTCCCTTTATTCTCACTGATGGTTCGAAGCAGATCTTTGGCTCCGACACGGCCTATAGCAAAGCTCAAGGTTTGCCAGTAGCTCAAGACCAAGCCCCTTATCCCATGATGCACTGCTGGAATTACCACAGATCTAGTTTGCCGCTTTTTTTCTTGATAGGATAGTAATATATATATATCTATATATATATATATATATATATATATATATATATCTATATAAATCTCTATAGTTTGACTTGGACTTAAGTTTTAGATTAGTGCCCTGTGTTGGCTTCTGTTTTTCTATAGTGTTGGGCTTAAGAGTTGGCCTTGTATTTAGCCTCATTCTTAGGTGTACTTTGGTAGATCATTTCTAAGTGTGTTGTTTCAATTCTTTAAAATTGTTTAATCTGATAATAGAGATGTCTGACGAGAAAGAGAAACCTCATCCAAAATCTGGTTTTAAAAAATGTCCGGATTGTGGACAGAAAATGTCAGTCCCTGACAGGCATGTTGAATGTGTTTGTCTGGGGGCCAAACACCTCCAAGACTCGTGCAGTATATGTCACTCCTTCTCCAGGGTACTTTTGGAGAAAAGGAGGAAATTAGTAGATAGGGGTTTACTTCAGTACCCTGTCTCCTAAGCGCTGGGTGACCAGCGTGGTGCTAGTAGATCCTCAGTCTTCCAAATCCTCAGGTGACTCAGAAGCATCCAAAAAGACTAAAAAACTGGCGGGTGTAGGGTCATCGGTTCCACTGTCCTCTGAACAGAGTGTCCCTTCTGTTTGGAGCCGGTCTCTAAGATTCCCTCATCTCCTCTCCTCTGCTCCAATCAGCACCTTCGGTGCACTCCTCGAAGTCTTCTTTCAACCTCTCGGATATGGATATGGACCGACTAGTGCAGAAGCTTCTGCGGGCACCAGGCCTTGCTAAATTGTTGTAGGCTCCGACGCCTTTGTCAGAGCCAAAGACCATTAACCCGGACTTGACTACTACTCCTCCAAGCCGTACTGGACTTTCGGAGCCGAAGGAGCCGACCTGATAGTTGTTGAGCCTGTGGAGCCGAGACTTGCACCGGTGTTATCGGTTCCATCTACTCGGATGTCCTCTGTGCCAACCGGGGACTCTAGGAGCCGACACTCTCCTGTCGGGTCCAGGGAGGATAGTCTACCGATTTGTCGGTGCCGACTCTTCCTCTCAGGGCTTCTATTCGGATGAGCTCGGCTCCTGCCTCGGGCTCGGAGCCCATGGCCTTGGTGCGGGAGGATCGGACCATCCCTTCGGATCATTCTACCCCTTCTCGTCGGAGCCAAGGTGCATATGATGCCATGAGGAGAGTCCTGTCTCCAAACACATCATCAGCATCAGGTCTGGCTTCCTCCTCCCAAGTGCCTGTGTCCGTCCGCTCCTGCTTCTACCGGTCCACCCAAGCATAGAGACCTTGAGCCTCAAGTAACTCCACAGGGCGCCCCTGCTCTTCTGAGACCTCTCCACACCCCCCCCACCGAGGAGTACCCAGGAAGAGACTGTGCAAGAAGAGGCACTTGGACTCCCCACAGGAGTCTTTGACATCTGACACTGACTTGAATGCGTCAGAAGGGTCCCCTCGATCCCCCTCTGAGGATATCTCCTTTGCAGAGATATTACAGATCCTTAACCAGAGGGGCAGTTGGCAGTCCAAAAGCCCTACTGAAGACAAGTCAGTGCTGTTGAAGGCTTTCGGGTCTCAACCTTCCACTTCTTGGGTGTCTCCGCCTTACGATGAGCTCATGGAGCTCATCTCTCGTAAGGCGTGGGTGTCTCCGGAGGCCATGGAACCTGTCCCTCGGAAGCCAAATAAGTTCATCTCTGCCCCAGTGGACAAAGCCTTTTTGACTAAGGGAGTGCCTGTTGATGTCATGTTGGTGGCTGCAGCCACCAAAAAGGAAACGTCCAAGACGTCCTCATCTATCCTCCTAACAGAGGTTCTAGGATCATGGATAGATATGGGAAACGCATGTTTAGTTAAGCGATCTTTTCCCTTCGATCACTGAACTATTTAACCCATTTTACAAGACTACAAAGAGATGATCTGAAAGAGCTAGGAGATGCTCTCCAGTGTACGGTAGCTGCAGGGGTTGCCGACAAAGTTAACACACAGCTCACTACCCTAAACTCGATTGTGAACTCGTCCATGCGCCTCATATCTTATGCAGCTGATGGTTCGAGTAGAGCCGCTAGTTCAGGCATTGCTCTGTGTATACAAGCCTGGATGCGTCTCTGTTCCCTTGCGGAGCCTTTCAAGTCTTCCTTTATCAACACCCCATTTGATGGCTCATCCCTGTTTGGGCCCAAGGTAAAGGAAACTCTAACCAGGTGTGAGCAGGAAGGCAAGACTCTCTCTGCCGTTGGAGTCCATTTTTCTACCCCTGCTCGGCCCTATCCCAAGGGTCCTAAGGGTGGAAAAATGTGGTTCCGAAAAGCACAGGGAGCCTTTCGGGACACACGTGGAGAAACCCCCTCTAGAGGCAGAGGAGGGGATTATAATGGAAGACACCGCCCGCGCGGCAGGGAGGGTCCGCAACAGCAGGGTGACAGAGGCCAGTTCTCTGGTCAGCCCTACCAGCGCTTCTGAAAGGAGACCCGGCTCTGGAGGCAGTCGGGGGTTGCTTATTTTTGTACACAGAAGCCTGGCTAAGCATAACGTCCGATACTTGGGTACAAAGCATCATTTCCAGAAGGTATTTCATACATCCAGCCAGTCCCAGCAGACAAAGTTAGATTCGGAATTTACTCAAGATTCTTTTTGGTTCCAAAGAAAACAGGGGACTGGAAACCTATCTTGGACCTCAGCAGACTCTACTAATTTGTAAAAAAAAGAGAAGTTCCGAATGGTCACGCTTCAAGCCATTCTTGCCTTTCTAGGGAAAGGCGATTGGATGTACTCCATCGATCTCAAGGACGTGTACTACCACTAAAAGATGGACAGATGCTCCAGAGATCACCTGCGTTTCCGGCTGGGAGCCAATCACTACCAGTTTCGAGCCCTGCCCTTTGGTCTCACTATAGCCCCCAGCGTGTTCACCAAATGCATGGCAGTGGTCACAGCTCACCTGAGGCGTCTAGGATTCCAGGTGTTTCCATATCTAGATGATTGGCTCCTCACTGCTACTACCAGGCATAAATTGATTCAGGCAACACAATCTACTCTGACACTCTGCCACCACTTGGGTATTAGTCAACTTTGAAAAGTTTGCTTTGTCGCCATCGCAGCATACCGTCTTTATAGGAGCAGAGTTAGGTACCTCAACCACCACGCTACGTCTTCCAGTCAAAAGGGTCTCACTTCTTCGCTAACACGTCAACTCATTGGTGTCAAAGAACAGAGCTACAGCCGCAGAGGTCTTGAAGGTACTAGGTTTGATGACAGCAGCAATTCTAGCCATTCCACTCGCAAGGATGCATATGAGAATTCTTCAATGGCTCCTGTTCGCTCAGTGGTCTTCAGAAGTTACCAATGAACCATATGATTTTCATCACAAATTCTTGCAAGAGAGACCTTCGGTGGTGGTTGACGTCTCTTCATGTCACAATAAGGAAGACCCTTTGTGCTTACCCCCCAGTAGCCACTGTGAGCACGGACGCTTCCCTGATAGGGTGGGGGGGGGGGCATTTTCATGGAAAGACTGCCCAAGGCACATAGACGGATCAAGAGTCACATCTGCATATCAATGTTCTGGAGTTGAGAGCAGTACTTTGGCATTGCAGTACTTCCAGGACTCTCTTCCTCTAGGGACAATTGCAATTCAGACAGACAACATGTCAGTGGTCTGTACTTGAACAAACAGGGCGGAACCAAGTCTTACCCCATTTGTCGAGAAGCCCTCAGGGTATGGCAATGGGCTGTGTCATCCCAGCCTTTTCTGTTAGCAATGCACATCCCGGGGAAATCCACCGTGATAGCGGACAAGCTGAGCAGGGCAATCCTGTTGCCTCACGAGTGGTCTCTCAACGAACACGTTGCGGACTTGGATTTTCTGCAAATGGGGCCAGCCTTGCTGCGACCTCTTTGCCAGTCACATCAGTACCAAATGCAGAAGTTACTTTGCCCTAATACCACCTCCGGGACATCCCCTGAGAGACGCACTCGTACATGATTGGCCTCTGGGTCACCTATATGCATTCCCACCTATTCCATTGATACCCAGGTTTTTACAGAAAGCAAAATCGCTGAGAAGGACTGTTATCCTCCTAGCCCCCCATTGGCCTCGACAGATTTGGTTCCCTTTCCTTCACCATCATCTGCTGGAGGATCCATGGATCCTGGACCCAGTTCCAGACCTCCTGACACACCCATCAGGGGACCTCCATCCTTCATTGCTGTCTCTAAAGCTGACTGCTTGGCTGATCACTTCCCCAAATAGCCAGGCTTCATTCACTCTGATGACACAAGACAAATTCTATTGTCTTCTCATAAGCCATCCACCAGAAAACTATATCGCAGTAAGTGGAAAACGTTCTCAGTTTGGGCCAGTATACAAAAAATTGACCCTTTCCGAGCTCCTCTGTCGTCCATTTTGGAGTTTTTGACAATGATTTTTAAGGAAGGAGCAGCAGCTGCCACAGTTTGGGTTCAGTTAGTCACCATATCAAATTTCCACCTTGGATTCGATGGCTTAAAGGTTATGGCCCATAAGTTATCCAAGGTTTTTCTTAAAGGTGTTTTTAACATGAGACCTCCTGTCAGAATCCCTTATTCTCCCTGGAATTTGAATTTTATGCTGTCTCAAATAATTCTTCCCCGCTTTGAACCAGCATCGTCTTGTGATCTCAAATTTTTGTCCTGGAAAACTATTTTTCTAGTGGCCATTACTTCTGCCCGCAGTGTCAGAACTTCAAGCATTAACTGTCAGACCTCCTTACATGATTTCCATGCTAATAGAGTATCTCTCAGAACAAAACCCTTCCTTTTTGCCTAAAGTCTGTTCCGAGTCCAATATCAATCAGGTCATTGAGTTGCCAGTCTTTTTTCCCAACCATTCCAACAAATTGGAATACATACTGCACAAATTTGACATACATAGCTCAGATTTTATCTTGATAGAACTAAGGATATTAGAAAATCAGATCAACTCTTCGTATCCTTTTCGGAGGCCAGAAAAGGTAGACCAGTGGCTAAAACAACCCTTTCAAAATGGTTAACGGATTGTATCTCATTTGTTCATGCAAATGCTAACATACCTTTGCCACACAAAGCAAAGGCTCATTCAACCAGAGCAGTTTCTACGTCTTTAGCTTTTCAAGCTAAATTGCCCCTTGACAGCATTTGTGCTGCAGCCACTTGGTCTAAGCCTCATACCTTTATCATTCATTACAAAGTAGATAAGGCTTCCAGGGACGGGTCTTCTTTTGGTTCCACGGTCCTGAAAAATGTACTCCCATGAGCCACCCAGGATTGCGGGTGCTAGGGACGCTACCTATCAATGAGAATAAGTGGCGAGATTTAACAACCTCACATAAAGAAGTTATGTACTCACCACAACGTTCCATGTGAGTTGTTTATCTCGCGTTTATTCTCACTTCCATCCCTCCACCCCCCTCCTGGCTGACAGTTAACCTAGAGGCTAGTTATCATCCTGGTTGTTCAATACTACTTCCTTCTTGGTGAGTGCTCCCCTTACAGGGGTATATATATATATATATATATATATATATATATATATATATGCAGCAAACAAGATCTGAGGTAATTCCAGCAGTGCATCATGGGATAAGGGGTTTGGTCTCGAGCTACTGTTATACCTTGAGCTTTGCTATAGGTCGTGTTGGAGCCGTGGATCGGCTCCGAACCCATCAGTGAGAATAAAGGTGAGTTAAACAACTCACATGGAACGTTATGGTGAGTACATAACTACTTTTTATTCTCATTGCCCCCTTTTGGCTCCGGAAGGTGTGGGTTCCCCTTTCTCTGGCCTCATCTGAAACGTCCTTCAAGGTAGTTGGACCTGCATCCAGATCTTCTGCATCTCCCATTGGTCAGCCTCATCAGGACTTAAACCCTGAAGTTGTCTGCATGGTTTCCCCAATTTTAATAGTGGCCAGAGATGCCAGTCTATCTGTTCCAGTCATTCAGATTTTGTTGTCCTCACAAAAACAAAATACCAGGAAAATTTACCTTGGCAAATGGATAAAGATTTGCCATACGGGCCTCTACTAGAGGGTTTGACCCTTTTCAATCCCTCTTCCTTCTGTTTTACATTTCTTGGCAGAATAGTTTCAAAAAGGTCCATTTTTTTTTTTCAACTATCCAAGTCAAGTTAGCAGCCCTTTCCAGTTTCCATGTGGTACAGAGCCAAACTTCCATTGCCTCTTTAAAAATTTTCAAAGCCTTTTTGCAGAGCCTTTCTTCCAAAACCTCAAATCAAGGATCCATTTCCCCCTTGGACATTACTGTCACGCTGCAGGCTCTGACTAGGGCACCTTTCCAACCTACTTCTTCAATGGATCTAAAATTCCTTACTTGGAAAACAAGTCTTTTTAGTAGCAATCGTGTCAGCTAAGAGGTTTTCCAAATTGAATGCACTGTTTTTAACCCCTGTAACCTTATCTTCCTTTAAGATACTGTCTTTGAGAACTAATACTCAATGTCCTTCTATTCCTATGCTGCAGTATTCTAGGTGTGGGATTTCCTGCTTTCAGGTGACTCGTACGTCGGCTTCTATACAAAGGCTTCAGCTTGGCTTCTGTAGTGTGCGTGGGATGTCGCACGTAGGGCCATAAACCAAGGGGCCTTAAATGTAACGTCTGCATGCACAATCCTCAGAACTCTTCAGCCGCAGACATTCGCATTGTATGTCGCTTCTTAACAGACGGCGCATCTTAAAGATAAGTAACCCATTGGGTTTCAATCTTTCTTATTTTTGACGGTTGCTATAGCTAATGCTTGGTTGTTGTAGCCTTTAGCTGATGTGAGGAAAAAAGGGAAAGTGCCAATGTGGGCACCAGATACTCCAAAAGGACGCCCATGACAGGTGTATTTTTTTTTGCCTAGGCCGGGAACATTATCACTCCTCCTGCACTATTTGTCAATCGTTTGTACCTAAGACTTTGCGCAGCCATCTAGCCACGTTAAATCTCTACCTCGAGAGCCAAAACCTCAAACGGTTAGCCCTTAGGATGGATCCTGCATCGGAGGCTGCACCTGAACCTTCACGCAAGAAGGCCAAGTTTTCATAGGCTGCCTTTGCCTGCCGCTCCGCTTACTGATGCACCACCAACTTCCGATCTAGGGGTTGAGGCGCGCTCGGAGGATCCATCGACTGCAGTTCCTCGAGGAAGCCGTTTCGCAGCCGGCGACCGGCATGTCCTCTGAGCTTACTCAGACATCGACACCCGTCGAGGGGGAACCAGTTTTGGTGGTACCTCCAGCAGGGATCCAGACTTCGGATGTTCTAATCTCCAGACCCGATGCTCGGCCACACTCTACTTCCTCTCCAGCCAAAAAGAAGCAGAAAACTAAACACCACCTCCTCTTCAGAAGTCGTACTGGATTGGCAGGCCTTCACTTCCTCTCTCATGCAGGCCTTCATGGCCCTTAGGCCTTCATGCATATAAGCCTAGCTAATAGCCATAATCGCCAATTACGCCACTTATATGAAAAAAAAAATAGTTTGTTGTAGTTTTGTCCAGGTTTGTCCAGAGATGATTCGAAGAATTGACCTCATTGTCCAGATCCATCTCCCATCCACATCTTCAAATCTCTCTTGAAAAAGAACTGAGGTACATGTTCCGGCTCTGCCTCGATTTTTATTAGAGGACCTGATCTCTGATGAGTGTATCCCTCATCCACTATCGCAGGGTTTATTTCTAAAGTAAGGAGTCGCTTAGGGTTGTGCTTTTTGATATTTTGGTGGATTTTTTGATTTTTGCTCTGAGTCATACTACGGGTATGACATGATTTTGTTCCTGTATAACCCTGTACCTGTGGCATCTGTGGATTTTTATTTTGATGGAGAGCTGCTGAATAGAGCTGTCCGGTTATGCATCTGGCAGCATACTGTATGTCTCAATCTGGTGAGGAGGAACTGGAGTCTCTTTGGGGTCTCTCGAATGTCGGGCTCAGCATGGGGCATTATGCATTTGTTGTTTGGTCGAATTTTGGTGGTCTCCAGTAAGAAAGTAATCCACACGATCACCTCATCTGGAGATGATCATGATTGGGGCAATGTCACCATCACTAGAAGGGACCACCTTTAGCAATTAGGAGTGGATGTGTCAAAAGGTCCTGTCAACCTGGGTGGGTCTGTCCCTCCTAACCTCTTCTTCTCTGTTGTGGACTGTGGTGTATATGGTGGTTGGGGTTACCTTTGGTTTCATCCGTGGGGGTTATGGTATGTGATTTTTTTACTGTTTGGCTGGCCAGTGACACTTGTTTTTCCCGAAGATTCAGTCTATACATTTAAGGATTTAACTAGAACTGTGCGTTGGCACCAGCTATCTGTAGCAGTGAGTGCAGTCATCCACAAACTTTGTGTCACTCAAGTTCCCATGTTAGCCTGTGCTACCAGAGAACAATGCCCACAATGTTGGGTCATAAGGAGCGAGCGACTTGGGACACCACTGATGACCCGGCAGAGTCAGAAGGAAGCCAGCAAAGGACCACCTTTGTTTTTGACCCTTAAAAGGCAACTGCCAGCCCATCTTGTGACATGGGTTTTTACATTGCTGCTGGTGTTTATACACATAGGTTGCCTGGGGGTTGTTGTGTGCGTATGCAACTTTACTTAAGGGTGTAGGTAGGCTGTGCCTTTCAAGGTCAACAATGGCCTGACTGACTTGACAAAGAAGCTTCTTCCAAAAGCCTTGATGACCCCCTCACCCCTTGACAAAGCCAAATATCTTTGTCTTCAAAAGCTGCCTTGATATATCTTTGCAAGTGAGATCCTCCTCCCTCATCTCTTTGCAGACTAGACTTGTTAAGCTTATGGTCGAAGTAATTACCAGGGTCGTGACCACCTTTTTGAGGAGTGGGACCAGGCGCTGTCCCTCCTTGGCCATCCTGGCACGCTATCCTGTGGTAAGGCTGAGATTAAACAGCTGCCTTATGTGCGGTCGGCACAGCTCGTAGCTCGTTTAAGCGGGGACCTCATCGGTTCCCATTTGCAGATGCTTTTAAGCCGGAGAGACCATCACCTAGAGACTAGCTTTCCAGAGAGCTACGCTGCGGCTGGATTGGATTAGAGGTCCTTAGCTTTAGGAATTCCTGGTGGGAGCTGTATGAACCTGGGGAGCTGTGGGCATTGCAGCAATGATTTTTGTATCTGTGTCATTTTTGATTAATAGGCATTTCTGTGAGTTTTTGCAACATTTTGAGTTTCTGAAAAAGTTTCCTAACATAGCTGAAAAATCCATTATGATTGTCCTTTGGCCAATTTTGATTTTGATTTCATGATCTTATTTTATTTTTTAATGATAAATGAGTTATTTTCTTGACTCTCGATTTTATGTTTTATTATTTTATTTATGTTCTTTCTTGTATTTTTTGTTCTTAGTGTAAGTGTTGTTAAGCTCTGGGGTCCACCCTTTGAATGGCTGGGTCCTTTGTGGAGTGGGATTGCCTATTTTGGATTGCCTTGGGATTTTGATCCTGAGAGGTGTTCATAGGCTTCAAGGAGCTAAGGGCTTCCAAGGCGGCAGGGTGTGGTTCCTCTGACTGGAGGGCCTTGAAGGATACCACACCATCTTTGTAATAGTGAGTTTGCTTTAGAGTTTGCTGAAGTTGGGGTTTTTTTTGTTGGGGTGGGGGCGGTGGTGGGATTGGCTTGATGAGATTAGTTTTGGATCAGAAAGATCTATGGGAGGATATACGTGTGGAGCATTTTTTTTGACAGAGATCTAGTATAGAGATCGTATTATTTTTCTAGTGTATAGGAACAGTGACTAGCTGTTCCATGGCATTGAATTTTTGGAACCGTTGGAGACCAGGGCTAGAAAGTTAGGAAAGTGAGGGTTTAGGTAGTTTATTATAGTGTCGAGTCTAGTCACATGATGATGTTTGGAATACATTTATATTTATTCAGTGTCTTCCAGGAGGCTGTGTGGCTTTAGAGAGGGTGAGGCTTGAGTAGCTGTCTGTAGCATGCTATTTTAGAAACAGTTTTGTTGCTGGTGGGTTGTTTTGCCCTGGTTTGAGGCTTCATCGTTGCCACCAACCTGGTGTGGTGAGTCCTTTATGAAATATGGACACCCCCCTCCTTTTGTGTCTATGGCATCATTCTTGGTGAAGGAAGGATACTGCTCAGGGTTAAGAGTCATTACCTGCCTGGGCTACATAATCAGAAGCTCCTCTATGTCCTCTTTAATTTTAGTGCTGCAATATGAGCAAGTTTTGAGTAAAATGGTGCCCAACAGTGCAAATGTTATAAAACAAAAAAGACACAAACCAGTACAGTAACAAATGCAGACTTTAAATAAGCAAACAAGAGTAAGCAATGCAGATATAGTGAGTGATCCACAGAAGCCAAGGGTGCGTATATGGTGAATTACAGAAATAGCAATAAAACAAACAAGCACAACAACACAAATATAAACAAAAGAAAGCTAGATTAGGCCTGCCTCATCTATGCTAAAGAAACAACAAACAATGAACCAATCAGTTAAAGATACAGAAATAATATTCAGAGCATATAGGCCTCAGAAGTCTTCCCAGCAGAGAAGGGCAGGCAGGTCTTCTTCTCCTACAAGAACCACAGACCCAACAAACTTCTTAATGTAAAGCCAAAAGCCTGAGCCCGAACTGCCTAAACCAAGAACTAATACCTTGGACACAACTTAGCAGTTCATCCCCAAGAAGAAGGACAGAAAAGTGCCTACAAACCACAGTGGTGCCCAACAAAAACCTTGAAAATGTAAAATACAACTGAAAAGCAATTGAAGCTTATTCAAAATCTAACACTTTAACACATCCTTTAATCAAGTTAAATTAAAGCCAGCTATTGTAACCATAATATGATTGAACGAATGTTTAGATTAGTTAAACAAGTTACACAAACAAAGCACAGATCATCCCAGTCTGCCAAATCTAGTCTATGGACACCAAAACAAGTAACAGACATTCATCAGATATAAGCCTAATAAACCAGACCCATAAACCCCCAGCAGAAAATTCAGAGAGTCCCTCTCTCCTCCCACTCCCTGCCACAACCACTCCCTCGACTAATATAAAAATAACTGGTTTGAAAGCCCAAGTGCTTAAACCAGAATTAATTACTTTTTTAATATAACAGACACTGGCCCTCAATCAGCAGTTCTCAACCTAGAAAGATGATGCAAAAAAAAAAAAGTAAGGTAAAAAAACAAAGGACAGTAAATTTTTTTTTTTTTTTTTTTTTTTTCTGAACAAGAATATGATCTCACTGCCTCAGCCATTTCCACCCTGCCTCTTCCTGAGCCCTAGGCCTGTCTCTGCTTCTTCCCTCCCATCCATAACCCCTCATGTCAGTGAACAAGAACATGACTCTTCTTTCTCTTCATCAGAGGAGTCCATTTCTTATGTTTCCCAGATTGCCTCCACCCCCACCCCCTGGAATAGTACTCTCCAGATGAGGAATCTGTGGAGGGAGACACTCCCCCTGACATTACATTCAATGAGACCATCACCAAGGTGAAGGATTACTTTAAATGAGACACTTCCCGAATAACTGACACCCAAAAAAAGGTACTTTGAACAGCTGCAAGTGGAATCATCCTCCCCTTCAGCAGTTCACCCTGTTCTGCTGGCTTACTTTGATGCCTTCAATGCGGCCACTAAAGGCCCCTGACTCCCAGCCTCCGGTCCCTAAGCATCCTGACCTCTTCTATACAGTACCAGAGGACCACAAATTCTTAGTTAAGCCACCCTTGGCGGACCCAGCTATTATTGCCACCACAGAAGATGAGCAATCTAGACTGCTGCCCTCTGCCTCCCTACTTACCCACTGACAAAGACAGTAAATACATGGATAGGATGGGGAAGAAGGTGTATACTTCTGCTTTGGCTTTCAGAGCCATAAATTATCAGACCCACATGACCAAGTATGCATTAGACTTGGTGTCTCAAGCCTCCTCCATGCTGGCTTCTTTGCCTGACAGTCCCAACAAGACAGACATCTCATCCAAACTTTCCTTGGCCCAACAGGTAGCCAGGCACTCCATAAGGTGCAGCAACGATGCTGCAGAAGCATCCACCAGGTCTGCAGCATCTGTTTCAGCCCTCGGGAGGTACTCATGGCTAAGACTCCAGAACCTCTTCAAGGCTAAAATCCTGGATGCCCCTCTGGATCACAGTGTGCTATTCGGAAAACAATCCACTGACCTTTTTAAAAATCTACAAGAAAAAAAGCAAAGGACTTCAGGACATTAAGCACCTGCTGGTGTTGCCCATACCCAAGTATTACATGAATTACCCTGCTAAAGCCACATTTGTAAGATATACTCCACAGCCCTCCTCTTCCAGGTACAGGAGAGGGGCAGAAGACCTACTAACTCCAGATCCTCTTCTGCACCACAGCAACCCAGGCAGCACTTTCAGGACAGAGGAGGCCCCAGTAATGTGTGACTGCCTTTCCCACCTCCTCTCAGCCCGCCTTTCCCACTGTCTCCCCCTTTGGCAATCCATCACTTCAGACCAGTGGGTCTTAAACATTATCCAAAAAAGGGTACTTCCTATCCTGGAAAGAGAAGCTACCCAGAAGAGGCATCCCTTCCCTCCCCAAAAACCAGGCCCATCTCATGCCACAAGTTCTGGCAGATCTTCTACAGCTAGACACCATAGAGCCGATTCCTCCAGGACAAGAAGGAAAAGGGTGTTACTCCCATCTCTTCCTGGTCCCCAGAAAAGATGGCTCCTGGAGACCCATCTTAGATCTGTCCTTTCTAAACCTACATCTTCAGGTACCCTCCTTCAAAATGCTCTCTCCCCACCTTCCTGCCTCTCATTCCAGCCAAGGTCTTCATGGTCATCCTAGACCTAAAGGAAGCCTACCTGCATATACCCATCAGGAGTTCCCACAGACAGTTCCTGCGTTTCTCTGGCCCTTCCTCTCATTTCCAGTTTACTGCCTTGCCCTTTGGTTTATCCAAGCCCCCCAGGGTCTTCACAAAGTGCCTAGCCCCAGCCATTGCCTTCTGCAGAACTCAAGGGATACAAATTTACCCTTATCTGGACGACATCCTGATTCTGGCATACTCCAGGGATGCTCTACAAAGCATCTACATTTCACCAT
Source organism: Protopterus annectens (assembly GCF_019279795.1). NCBI lineage: Eukaryota > Metazoa > Chordata > Ceratodontiformes > Protopteridae > Protopterus > Protopterus annectens. The sequence continues at coordinate 239,704,881 of NC_056733.1, read as the reverse complement.
GTCCCTTCTGCAGAACCTAGGATTCACTGTCAACCTCCCCAAATCCTGTCTGATCCCACGCCAGGACAAGATTTTCCTCGGCTGCAGAATCAGAACAGACACATTGAAGGCCTTTCTACGTCAGGACAAGGTTATGTCTTTAACTTCCCACTTCCAGGAAGCTCTGCTATCCCGAAAGGTGACGGCAAGGCATTTTCTTCACCTCCTGGGTTTGATGGCAGCAACCATCCCCATGCTACCTCTGGCAAGAATGCATATGCGCAAGCTGCAGTAGTTTCTGAAGAACACCTGGTCCCAGCACACCTACATCGCCTAAAGCAGGCCATCCCCCTCCTTCCCTGTTTGAAAACAGAAATCATCTGGTGAATCCAGCAAGTGGAATTCAACCCAGGGCTCCAACTACAGTCCCCCACCCCAACCCAAGTTATGCATACAGATGTCAGATGCAGGTTGAGGAGCAACTCTGGCCTCTTACAAGATTCAGGAAAAGTGGCATCCCTCTCTTCAGGCCAAACACATCGATATCAGGGAAATGACAGCAGTTTACTTGGCTCTACAGACCTTCACCCCCCCCCTTCTGGTTCCAGGGGTGATCCAGATAGTCACTGACAACACCACGGTGATGTGGTTCCTTAACAAGCAGGGAGGAACAAAAGCCCATCAGCTGTGCAGTCTGTTCCTGCTGATATGGAACTTAGCCTCCTGCTTCAACTTAGTCCTGCAGGCGGTCTACATCCCCTCACAGGACAACCACCAAGCAGACCTCATGCGCAGGACCTCCTCGCCTCAACATGAATGGATGCTGAACAGGGAGGTGGTCTTAGACATAGTCCACAGGTGGGTTGCTCCACAAATTGACCTGTTTGCCTCCCCCCAGAACAGGCAACTGCAGAGCTTCTCAAAAACCCACTCCCCTCTAGCATGGAGAGTTGACATTTTCAGCATCTTTTGGGAGGGGAAGTTCCTTTATGCCTCCCCCCCCCATTCCCACTTATTCAGAAAGTCCTCCTGAAAATCCAGAAGGACAAACCAAAAATCTTGTTAGTGACTTCCTACTGGCAAAGGCAGTACTGGTTCCCCCTACTTCACAAACTAGCCAAGGGCAGTCACTTCAAGTTACCCTACAAGGTGGACCTACTGTCATAAGTCAAAGGAACTCTCCTACACCCACAGGTACAGATGTCTGTGACTCTGTGGGTGATAAACTTTTGATTCCTTTCAGACACCACTACTCAGAGGACGTGCTTTCAGTCCTAAGGGAGGCAAGGAAACTTACCAGCAGGAAATCATACCTGGCTAAATGGGAAAGTTTGCAAAATGGTGTCTGCAAAAGGGTAGGGACCCCAGATCCGCCGTGGTTCCCCTGGTTCTAAACTACTTGTGTACCTTTCTTATTCTGTAAAAGTTCATCTCACAGCCATATCAGCCTGCCTGCTCCTGGAACCCCCCTTGCTGGTCAGGCTCGACGTAAAGCTGTTCTTTAAAGGGGTCTTGCACATGAGACCACCTAGGAAACCTGTCCCTCCACCTTGGGACCTTAACTACATCTTAGAGAAATTAACCCAACATCCCTTTGAACCTGCCGGTCCTTCCTCCTTACAGATGTGTACATGGAAGACGGTCCTTCTGGTGGCTACCACTTCAGCGAGAAGTGTGTCAGAACTGCAGACTCTAATGGCCTGTCCCCCCTACACAGTCTTCCACAAAGACAGGGTGTCCTTGCGAACAAACCCCTCCTTTATGCCTAAAGTGGTCAGTGATCTCTCTCTTAACCAATCCATTCATCTGCCCACCTTTTTTCCCTCACCCACTAATGAAGGGAGAGGATACTGCACTCCCTGAATGTGCACAGACATCTTAGATTCTACCTGCATAAGACCAAGGCCATCAGAAAGACTAGCTCTTTGTCTCCTTCCACCCCAGAGCCCTGGACAAGGCAGTCTCCAAGCAAACCATTGCATGCTGGATCAGCAAAGCTGTTTGCTTTTGCTACTCGCACAACGGAAAGGAACCCCTATGATAATCGAGGCCCATTCCACTAGAGCTGTGGCCACCTCAAGGGCCTTCATGAAAGGCCTAGACACAGCATCCATTTTGGAAGCAGCCACCTCTGCCACTATCCACACCTTCACCAAGCATTACAAATTGGACCAAGTTTCCAGAGCTAGAACAGGATTCGCTAGGGCAATCCTGCAGGGTCTTGTAGAACACTCTGCATCTACCACCACCCTGTCTTCCTCCCAAGCTGTGGTATGCTCCCACACCTAGAATACTGCAATGTAGGAATAGAAAGACATAGAATAGTTGTGTAAAATCTTACCATAACAATAGATGTCCTTCTTTTCCATGTTGCAGTATTCCTTCCTGCCCACCATCCCAACTAGTCTTGTACCTTCCTGTACTACCTACATTTCAGTAGGTCTCCCAAGTTACACACCTGTAAAAAACTGGCACTCCTCCTGCTGGGCCTTATTCTCTGCCTGCTGGCCTTCAAGTTTTGAGAATTGTGCATGTAGACATCGCATTTAAGACCCCTTGGTTTATGGCCCTACGTGTGATGTCCCTTGCACACTACAGCAGCCAAGCTGAAGCTTTTGTGTGGAAGCCAACGTACGAGTCGCCTGAGGGCTGGAAATTCCACACCTAGAATACTGCAACATGGAAGAGAAGGACATCTATGGTTATGGTAAGATTTTACACAACTATTCTTTTTTTTTTAGTCTTTGGGTGATATTACGGTTGCAAGCAAACAAACTCAGTCTCAGGTACTTGAGAGAGAAGAGGGGATTATGGGTAGAGGAGAGAGAAGAGGGAATTATGGGTAGAGGAGGAGTCAGAGCTGTGAATCCAGGCTCTTTGAAAAAAAAAAAGCTCTGAGGTGTGATCTGGTCAGATCCAGTAACCCAGTTGAACTGAATGAAACAAGATGGCACAGATCTAACTAAGTTCGCAGATGACTGCAAACTAGGAGTCATAGTTGAGTCCCCAAATTATGTGGACATTCTACAGAAGGGCCTCACTGAGATGCCTAGTGTCAAAGCCATGGCCTCAAACTTAATGCCAAAAAGTGCATTGTCATCCCATTTGATAAAAACTCTCTACCCATGAACTACCACATAGGCAGCAGTCTACTTAATGCCGAATGTGTGATGAGAGACTTTGGGAACCCAGGTGGACAGTAGTCTCTCCTTTGATAATCACATTGCCACATTAGTCAGGAAATCCTTCTCATCACAAAAGGGTTCTCATCCAGGAAAAGAGAGGTCATTGTTCCCCTCTACTCGACACTCATTAGACCCATTATAGAATACGACGCCCCTTGTGGAATGTACCTCACAAGACATCTGCAGCAGCTGGAAAGGCCCCAGAAGTACCTCACAAAGAGGATTACTGGCCTCAAACAGATGCCCTACACTGACCATCTCAAAAAACTCCAGCTTTACTCCGTAGCATATCACCTACTCTGAGGTGATCTCTGCCTAACATATAAAGCTATGTCAAACCCAGAGCTGTTGGACATGCTACACCTAAAGAAATCTCAATCCCTTCGATATACACTCTGTAGGGACCTAAACCATGCCACCACAATAAACAGGACATGTTGGAAGGGATGGATTCCTGTCCCAGATACTTCCTATACTCTGGAACAAGCTTCCATCTATGTCAAGCAAAGTTCCTCATTGGGAAATCGGAAATACACCCCAGGGATTACTTCTGTGGCTCTGCTCGACAGGGGCACAGGTAAATAACATTCTTGGGTGGCTTAAGCCAGGGAACCTTGTTGGCTAGGCTTACTTAGGCCCTTGGGCCAATAGCCTAGTACCTACCTATGAACCTATCAAGTGTTATGGTAAATATCTGGGCTGAGTTTGAAATTGGTCAATATTGATCAGTGCACTGTCCCAGTACACAAATGTAAATAAAACATACATAACTTTTTTGTTTTAGTACCCCTTTTCTAGTATATATGCATTTATAGTGGTTTAGGCCAATAATTGGTTTTATGCTCTAGTGACAGTAGGGGAAGAGCAAAGCCATTTTTGAGCCTTTGGCTGCTTGTAGAGCCTTGAATTGCCTCATAATTGCTTCCTGAGACTAGTTGTTAGATTTGTTTCTGGTACATTTCCACTTGCAGCTAACTAAACTGTGTTTTTACTTTTAGAAAGACTGGGACTGCAAGTCTAGTGGCAGTAGAAAGGGAGCTTGGTCTGTCCAAGCTGGAAACGCACAGTGAGGTTTAAAGTAAGATTGTTTCATTGGCCAGAGGGATTTTTAGTTGGTCATTTTTTCTTTTAGTCTGTAAATTCTGCTGCTTGTCATGCAGAAGCATTTAGCAGTGCCTTGTATAGATGCAGACACTTAGAAACTAAATTTTCCATATTAAACTTCCCCTGTAACTTTTGTTAAGGAAAATAATGAAAAATTAATTAAATAGTCTTGATAAGAGTTTCAAAATTTATAATACGTGTGTGGAGACCCAGCAATTGTAGGTGTCTGTCTCCGAACTAATAAACTCAGATCAATTTATAGAATTTCAGAACAGAATTAATAACCTTTATCAAACAGACCACTGTCATCAACCAGTCGAAGATAATACAAGTCAATACTTCTATTCATTAAGACATTGTTATATTTCACTATATTAATTATGTATAGTTAACGTCATCTGCAGGAACCTAGTTATTACTTTACTTAAAAATAGAATTGTGATTGCTACAAATTTTAATTTTCTCGTGACAGAAAAGGAAAAGTACTGATCAAGCATAGGTTTTGATACTTCTACAGATACAGTGGATATAAAAAGTTTACACACCCCTGTTAAAATGCCAGATTTTTGCGATATAAAAAATGAGACCAAAATAAATAATTTCAAAACTTTTCCCACCTTTAATGTGACCTATAACCTGTACAATTGGTTTGAAAAACAAACAAATCTGTTAGGGGCAAAAATAAAAAATGTACAATAAGCTTAAAAAATGTACAGTAAGCTGCTTGCATAAGTGTGCACACCCTTAAACTAATACTTTGTTGAAGCACCTTTTGATTTAATTACAACATTCATTCTTCTTGGGTACACAACTGCCATCAATTAGAGAGAGACTAATTAACCCCAAATAAAGTTCAGCTGTCCTAATAGGATTTTTTTGACATTTATTCCGTTGTTTGCTACAGCAAAAAGGCATGGTTTACAGAGAGCTTACAAAGCATCAAAAGGATCTCATTGTTGAAAGGCATCAGTCAGGAGAAGGGTACAGAAAGATTTCCACAGCATTGGAGATGCCATGGAATACAGTGAAGACAGTCATCGTTGCAAAGAACTGGACATCTTTCCAAAATTGATGAAAAGGAGGGATGAAAACTGGTCAGGGAGGCTGATAAGAGACCTATAGCAACACTGAAGAAGCTGCAGGAATTTCTGGCAAGTACTGGTTGTGTACTACATATGACAACAATCTCCAGTATTCTCCATATGACTGGGCTGTGGGGTAGGGTTACAAGATAGAATCCTTTTCTTGCACAGAAAAACATCCAGGCCCAGCTAAAATTTGCAAAACAATACATCAAGTCTCCCAAAAGCATTTGGGAGAATGTGTTATGGTCTGATGAAACTTTTTGGTCACAATTCCAAAAGGTACGTTTGGCGCAAAAACAGCACTTCACATCACCAAAAGAACACCCATTCCCACGGTGAAGCATGGTGGTGGCAGTATCATGCTTTGGGGTTGCTTTTCTTCGGCTGGAACTGGGGCTTTAGTCAAGGTGGAGGGAATTATGAACAGTTCCAAATATCAGTCACTTTTGGCCCAAAACCTTCAGGCATCTGCTAAAAAGTTGAAGATGAAGAGGAATTTCACCTTTCAACATGACAATGACCCCAAGCATACATCCAAATCAACAAAAGAATGGCTTCACCAGAAGAAAATTTAAGTTTTGGAATGGCCCAGCCAGAGCCCAGACCTAAATCCAACAGAAAATCTGTGGGGTGACCTGAAGAGGGCTGTGCACAAGAGATGCCCTCGCAATCTGACAAATTTGTTGTGCTTTTGCTAGGAAAAATGGGCACATATTGCCAAGTCAAGATATGCTATGCTGATAGACTCCTACCCAAGAAGACTGAATGCTGTAATTAAATCAAAAGGTTTTTCAACAAAGTATAGGGTGTGCACACTTAGCATCCAGCTTATTGTACGTTTTTTATTTTTTTATATTTTTACCCCTAATAGCTTTGTTTTTCAATTGAATTGTACACATTATAGGTTGCATTAAAGGTGGGAAAAGTTTTGAAATGATTTCTTGTGGTCTCATTTTTTTATATCACAAAAACCTGGCATTTTAACACGGGTGTGTAAACTTTTTATATCCACTGTACATACATGGAATTTGATTTTTAAGCTATTGTGAACAGTAAACCAGATACATTTATTTTTGTTGTGGTTCACACTTTCCTGGGCATGCTCATTTGTGTTTACTACTAAAAAGAATCTACTGACATGGTTAAAATATTTAGTCATACGTACTGACCACATGCTCGCTTCCTTCTTTTTCAACGTGCGCAGATCATTTTACAATACACTTTTCAACTTTCTTGTTTTATATTTTCCTTCACACTTTACCCAGTGCTTACTTGTGCAAAGAGAAACTGGGTTGCCTACTGAGGAGCACTGCCGCACAGATTCAGCCATACATAGCCTAACTGTAGATGTTAAGTTGTCTGTCTCGCCTTCATTCTTGCTGGATGGGTTCGGAGCCGACCTCGGCTCCGACTCGGCCACTCTAAAAGCTCGAGAGTTGGTTCCACCGGCTCGAGGCTCCCCTTATATCCCACAATGCTAGGCGTGAGTTACCTCAGATCTCGTTTGCCGCTACAGCGATCGAGGTGTTGGTTTTCTACCGGCTTCTTGGTAAGTAAACTTTCAGTAAAGTTAGAATACTTAAACCCCTTTATTTTTAATTTTAACTACATTTTCCCTTAGTTTAGTGGAATTCTAACCCTTTTTTCACAAAAATCCCGTTTCTTTCCCATAAGAACTTAAAAGTTCTCCCTCGGGCCTTCAGGCCTTTCTTCCATTCCCTAGTGGTGTGTGTGTGTTGCTTCTCTTAATTAAAACATTTTGATAGTTGTTTTATTTTTGAGTTTTAAAAATAAGATAAGGTGTAATCAGTGTGTTTGACTGAGTGTGTGTGGTTACACTTTCTTGTTCTAAGATGTCTAAAGACACAAAGGTCGCAGGCTTCAAGAAGTGTGATGCGTGCTGTCAGAAAATGTCTCTGACAGACGGTCACACTTCTTGTGTCTACTGCCTGGGGCCTTTGCACCTGCAGGACTCCTGTGCTGTATGCCACGGCTTCAGTCCCAGGGTCCTGCAGGAAAGAAAAGAACAAATTGATCCTAAGGGGTCTACTTAAGCCTGAGGATTTCCTCTCTGTCTCTGGGAAGCCCTCCAAGGCTTCTAGGTCCTCGGCTCCAGCTACTGAGCCGAGACCTATATTACTAAACCTACGTCTGCATCGGCTCCGGCTGGAGCCGATGAGTCTACGGCTTCTGTGGTTCCCTCGGCTCCGGCTGGAGCCGAGGTATTAGAAATTCCCTTGTCTGCTCCGACCAGACCTTCGGAGCCGACATCTAGGAAGAGGTCTAGGTCACTATCCCTTGGCTCCGTTCATTCGGCTCCAGCATCTCCTCTGCTGTCTGAACGGAGCCATAAATCTCACTCCTCTAGGTCATCGAGGCTGTCGGATCATGACCTTCAGAGGGTAGTGAGTCGACTTCTTAAGTCCGAGGCACTGGCCCAAATGCTTCAGAGCCCGACTATCAGTCGATGCCTGTCCCTGTCCATCAATATGTTCCTCCTCCGACTCCGTTGAGCTCGGAGCCGCGTGCTGAACCGAGACTGTGGTAGCGTCGGAGCCGATACAGATGTCTTCGGCTCCGTCGTCGGCTCCGATTTCTTCTTCGAAGAATCTCGCCGGACTTCCTCGCCGGCTCCGAGGGGTGAGTGGCATCGGACCCTTGTCCGACCCCTCTCCTCTCGGAGCTTCGGCTGGTGAGTTCAGCTCCGACATCGGCCTCGGAGCCATCACTGTCTGTGCCGAGGAGGTTCTCAGCTTCTCGGAGCGGGGACCTCTGGCTCTGCCTGACAGGGGTGCGTTGAGGTCATGCGGAGTGTTAGAACCTGGCTCTACTCCACAGTCGGCTCCGTCCGCCCCTCCCTCACGGTGCCTCAGGTCAAGTCGACTCACTCCCTCATCCCGGACCGCAGAGAGCCAGCTCCTCAGGAACCCCTGTGGGATCTCATCCTCTTCCGAGGCCTCTCCTGATTTGGCAGAAGAGCCCCCTCGGAAGAGAAAGTGTAAGAGGAAACACATTGACTCACCTGAGTCAGTCACCTCTGACACAGATTTAGAGGATTCGAGGGTTCCCCGTTCCCCTTCTGAAGATGTCTCTTTTGCAGACATTCTAGAAATCCTCAAACAGAGGGGAAATTGGCCAGCCCTCAACCCTTCGGAGGATGAATCTGTGTACCTTGAGGCGTTTGGCTCTCGTCCTTCCACCTCCTGGGTGTCTCCCCTTGACCCCCTCATGCAGGTGGTAGCTAAAAAGGCATGGACGGCTCCTGATTCAGTGGACCCCACTCCCAGGAGACCCTCAAAATTCATAACTGCACCAGCAGACAAACAGTTCTTGACAAAAGGAATTTCTGTGGATGCTATGGTGGTTGCTGCTGCCACTAAGAAGGAACTAGCTGATCCTTCAGTACCTGTCCATCCACCTAACAAGGAATCTAGGTCCATGGACAGGCACGGAAGCGGATGTTCTCGTCAGCGACATTTGCTATGCGTCGCTGAACTACCTATGCCATTTTACTGCCTTCAAAGGGACTTGATCAAAGAAGGGAGTGACATGTTGAAGGATCCTACAGCTGCGGGTTTTCAAGATAAGATGAACACTCAGCTGGCTACCCTGAACTCCATAGCCAACTCCTCCATGCGCCTCCTTTCTTATGTGGCTGATGGAGCGAGCAGGGCCGCAGGGACAGGTGTGGCCTTACGTAGGCATGCCTGGATGCGGCTATGCAATTTTGCGGACCCCTTTAAACGTCTTTCACTAATTCCCCATTCGATGGATCATCTCTCTTGGTCCTCAAGTGAAAGAAACCTTGACTAGGTGCGAGACTGATGGCAAGACTCTTTCTGCCGTCGGAGTCCGTTTTCTACTCCTTCTAGGCCTTACCCCAAAGGCCAGAAAAGTGGGAAAATGTGGTTCCGTAAACAATCTCAAGGGACTTAGCCTGACGACAGAGTCGGTTCCTGCCAGAGGCAGAGGGGAATAACAATGGTAGACGCCCTCGAGGCAGGGGGTCCAGAACCAGGGCAATCGAGAAGCCTTCTCTGATAAGCCCTTTCAGCATCCCTGAGGTGTTGCACGACTGCCCACCTTCGGAGGCAGTCGGGGGAAGATTGTCACTGTACCCAGAAGCCTGGCTATCCCTGACTCAAGACAAATGGGTACAGTCCATCATTTCCGAAGGCAATTCCATTCCCTTTCTTCGCATTCCAAACCAATCAAAAAAATCCCTTCCAGATGTTCCACACGCTCAAAGGGATCTAGCGGTTTTGGAAATTTCAAAGCTGCTTGCGAAAAGAGCAATTCAGCCAGTTCCAGCAGACCAGCAAGGATCCGGAATCTACTCAAGGTTCTTTTTAGTTCCAAAGAAAACAGGGGACTGGAGACCAATTTTGGATCTCGGTGTCTTGAACAGATCAGTCAAGAAAACAAGATTTCGGATGGTCACGCTGCAGTCCATCCTTCCCCTATTGGGAAAAGGAAACTGGATGTGCTCTATAGACCTTCAGGATGCGTACTATCACATAAAAATGAACAGACGCTCCAGAAGATTCCTCCACTTCAGGCTGGGAACCAGTCATCTTCAATTCAGGGCCCTGCCCTTTGGTCTCACCACTGCCCCCCGGGTGTTTACCAAATGCATGGCAGTGGTAGCTTCTCACCTGAGACGACAAGGATTCCAGGTGTTTCCATATTTGGACGACTGGCTCCTCACAGCTCCCACCAAGCATCTCCTTCTGATGGCCAGGGATTACACTTTTCGCATTTGTCAAAAGTTAGGCATTTCAATAAATTGCGAAAAGTCTGTTTTGTCGCCTTGTCGTACTATTACCTTCATAGACGCAAATCTAGACACAGTAGACATGTCTGCGAGACTAACAGATCAGAGAATAACAGACATACACAAACTGGTCTCACTCCTTTTCAACAACAACAGAATCAAAGCCAGGTTAGTTCTAAAAGTGTTGGGAATTATGGCAGCGGCCATACCTCTGCTTCCATTAGCCAGATTCCACATGAGAATCCTTCAATGGATGCTCTTTACACAATGGTCATACCAGCAACTTCCAATGTCCCACACCATTATGATCACGCAGGCGTGCTGAAATCATCTCATGTGGTGGATGTCTTCCCCTCAGCTCTTATTGGGAAGACCCTTTGTTCCTCCCCCTCCGGTTGCTACTCTGACAACGGACGCCTCCCTGATCGGGTGGGGGGGGCATTATCAGGGCAGGACGGTCCAGGGCACATGGCAACCACACGAATGCCACTTGCACATAAATGTTCTGGAGATGAGAGCAGTGCTTTTAGCATTGCAAGCCCTTCAAGACTCTCTTCCCTTGGGAACGATTGCAATCCAGACAGACAATATGTCTGTAGTGTGGTACATCAACAAACAAGGCGGAACCAGGTCCTACCCCCTGTGTCGAGAAGCACTCAGATTGTGGCAATGGGCGATTTCTTCTCAGCTGTTTCTGATAGCAACGCACATCCCCGGGAAGTCCAATCAAATCGCGGACAAGTTGAGCAGAGCTATCCTCATGCCTCACGAGTGGTCTCTGAAAGACTCTGTTGTGAGAGAAATTTTTCTCAAGTGGGGTCAGCCTTGCTGCGATCTTTTTGCTACTCCCCAAAACAGCAAGTGCAGAGATTTTCACTCTATTCCCTTTACCAGGCCAACCCAGCAGAGACGCTCTAGTCCAAGTTTGGCCCCGGGGACTTCTGTATGCATTTCCTCCCTTCCCTTCTATTCCCTTTACCAGGCCAACCCAGCAGAGACGCTCTAGTCCAAGTTTGGCCCCGGGGACTTCTGTATGCATTTCCTCCCTTCCCACTAATCTCTCAAGTGATACAGAAAGCTATCGCTCAGAAGGCATCGTTGATCCTCATTGCTCCTTACTGGCCTCGACAGGTGTGGTTCCCCTTTCTACATCAATTTCTATTGGAGCGACCTTGGCATCTGGACCTAGTTCCACATCTTTTGATCCATCAGTCGGGTCAGTTTCCTCCCTCCCTCTCTGAACCTCACTGCTTGGTTCCTCCAGTTCCAACCTTAGCCAGGCTTCCTCAATTATCTCACTCTGTTCGAGATATTTTGATAGCTTCCCATAAATCTTCCACTCGGAAGATTTATTTGAGTAAATGGAAACGCTTCACATATTGGGCTCAAGGAAGGGACATAGATCCTTTCACTGCTTCCATCCAAATAGTCCTTGATTTTCTAGCTGAACTCTTCCATGCAGGTTCATCTCCTTCTACTCTTAAAGTTCAATTGGCAGCTATTTCTAACTTTCATGTGGGTATTTCTGAGTCTGCCTTAATGTCCCACAAGCTTTGCAAAGCCTTTTTGAAAGGAGTTTTCTTCTCAGACCTCCTATAAGAAATCCTCCTTCTCCTTGGGACCTAAATTTAGTTCTTACTTCTTTGATTCTTCCCCCTTTCGAACCTGCAGCCTCCTGTTCTTTAAAATTGCTATCATGGAAGACTCTCTTTCTGGTAGCTATTACTTCAGCTAGAAGAGTTTCAGAACTTCATGCACTCAGCTGTCGACCTTCTTATCTATTGTTCCATAAGGACAGGGTATCCTTACGAACCAACCCGTCCTTTTTGCCTAAGGTAGTCTCGACGTCAAACCTAAATCAAACATTGACCTCCCTGTCTTTTTTCCAGAATATTCCAATAGGTCTGAACAAAAATTACACTGGCTAGATGTTCATCGTCAGTTGAGGTACTATTTGGATAGAACAAAACAATTCAGAAAATCTGACCAGCTGTTTGTCTCCTATGCAGAAGGCAGAAAGGGACTTTCAGTTTCAAAGGTATCATTATCTAGATGGCTAACATCTCTGATTTCCCTTGTTTATGAAATTAGACACCAAAAGCTGCCTAATAAACCTAAGGCCCATTCCACCAGAGCTTTGGCTACTTCTTTAGCCTTCCAAGACAGACTGCCTATTGACACCATTTGTGCAGCGGCTACTTGGGCTACTCCTCACACTTTCATTTCTCATTATAAGTTGGATTTAGCTTCTAGGCATAGAGCTAACTTTGGTTCCACTGTTCTCAGGAGTCTGTTCCGTTAGGCCACCCGGGACAAGGTGCTAGGGACGCTGTCCCATCCAGCAAGAATGAAGGCGAGATAGACAACTTAACATACAGATGTTATGTTCTTACCATAACGTTCCATGTTAGTTGTCTTCTTCTCGCCTTCTTCTTGCCCCACCCTCCTTCCCCTGGCCTGGACAGACCTAGAGGAGTTGTGATTGTGACCTCTCTTTCTACCACCTCTTTTATTAGGCATATGCTGTTGTGCATATTTCCTGGATGAGGATATAGGTCACCCTTCTTTCTCCCTGGTTTTAGAGGTGGACTTTGTTTATAGTTATTCTGATACTATTATAAGCTGGGGTTAGCTTACAAACGAGATCTGAGGTAACTCACGCCTAGCATTGTGGGATATAAGGGGAGCCTCGAGCCGGTGGAACCAACTCTCGAGCTTTTAGAGTGGCCGAGTCGGAGCCGAGGTCGGCTCCGAACCCATCCAGCAAGAAGAAGGCGAGAAGAAGACAACTAACATGGAACGTTATGGTAAGAACATAACTTCTATTTTCTACTCTCAAAGTGCCTAAGTTAGCTTGTAAACTCATTGTGTACCACCCTTTTGTAGGTCACCTAAAAAAAAACACCATGGATGGGCACTTTTCCAGCGTCTCTTCCGCCTGCTTGGTAGATGCAGGCATCCTTAAACAATGTAGGAATTGTCTCATGTTCACAATCATCTAGCTAATCCGTAAGAGAAACAGCTACTGTGTGAGAGAAAGGTAATTACACAGTGGAGTCAAGATTCTCGCACAAAAGCACTCAAAATAACAATCAGGTTGTCAGTAATGTAAATGTTGAATGACCCAACACATGTACTGACCTGTGCGAAGGTACTAAAAAGCAACATTCCTATACATGGAAGACCACCTAGACATTTGTACCACAGAAAAAGAATCCTCCTCCACCCTAGAAGCACCTGAACAAAACACCCAACACAACACATACCACCACACCCTTTGGAGGATCAAAACAAGCAACACACTATCCAGTATTTTAGTAGTAGAATATTCCTTTGTGAAACGTGTAGATGTTCTGCTCACCAGGCTGAATAAAGAGAAAATCATGGTCAGTTGTTTGTCAGGGGCCAAGATCCACCAGTTCATCCATGCACTCAAGTCATTAGACCACAAGTAGCAGTATGACTCTGTCATAATCCATGTGGTTTTGAGTAACCTGAGACGTACCTCCCTAGGCTATATGAATAGACTGTGCATCCCAGGCTGGTATGTGCCTAGCATTGAGCAGCATTCTGTCTACACCAAGGATGATTCCGCAATACAAACAAAAGATGATCAACTTCAGTAATTAAAATTTCTGGTGTCATTCCAAGGGGGTACAGTTTGTCAGCATGAGAAGATAATGGCCAACAGACCATGTTGCTTTGCTAAGGATGGTCTACACTTGTCCCCTCTAAGCTGTATAATATTTTCTAAAATACTGCCCTACCCTATAGTGCCTTTAGGCAATGCCAAAATGACAAACCACCTGGCACAGCAAAACCAATCCAAGGAAATCTAAAGGTCTAACTCTTCAATCCCAGGAGCCTGAACAAGAAACCCCATTCCCTCCAGGCTGTCCTCTCCCTTAGGAATGTGATAGTCCTTGCAATTACTGAGATGGGTTAAAGCCATAGAGAGCACCCTGGCAGTGCAGGGCTACCATGCCTTCTACTACACCACTATAAACTTGGATAATTTCATGGTCCCAGGCTTTTACAGGCCCAGATGTATATGAACTTTATAAATGCAAACTCCTCAGACCAGATAGTCCATGTGCAGACTACGGGTGCAAGCATACCTAACCTAATACACTCCGACATGAAAGAACGCGGTCTCCTTTGCAAATAAAAATCAATCATTTGACCGTGTTTAACCTTTTTAACATTTAGAAACTATTCTAAGGCAAATGTCTTGCTGCAAAATTTCAGATCTCTCCAGCCATGAGAACACAGCTGCCTATGCAGAATTGCTCACTGAAAGCCTGTACAGTCATGCCAGCACATGTATAAAAAGAGCTGTGCCTACAGGAAATAAGACCAGAAAACTCAAAAATCAAACCACCTTGGTAGAATCCAAACATAAACAGGTTGTACACCAGCAAAAAAAAAAAGTCATAGCCAAGATTAGGAAGTGCTACACCCAGCATGACAAAAACAGTCATCAATTAAACAAACCACTAAGAGGGCAGATTGTCAACTAAAGCCAGGCTTTCTTCAGCTATGTCCAAAACCTCAAAAGCAGCACAGAGCAGTGTGCAAAATCGTTTGTAAGTGAAGCAACCTGCATGGAGCCAGAAGATGTAGCAAACCTGCTGGCCAACAAATTCAGCTCCAGTCCCCCCATACCCTTCAGGAATTACCATTTAACAAAAGTCCACAACTGTCTCTATGGAGCAAGTCCTAGATGCTAAAAAAACTGATGTTCTTCGTCTTCCATTGCTGCAGTCCTTACTATTGGGTATAGTCCGCATCCAGTCGGCCCGAATACCAGAGTATAAGGCTGACGTCGGTCAGGGCGCATTAGACTGACGTCAGTACGTCAGGGTACTAATGCGCATGACCGGCGTCATATCCTCAGTCTTTTTTGCCGCGCTGTCCGATGCAGAAGCAATTTTGCGAGTGCAGGTTGGCGTTCTGAAATATTTCCGAAACCGGAGTTTCAGACCGAATCAGAGTTGGCTAAGTACCGCGTTGGGGAACATTTTTGTTTTTTCTTGCCTCAGTATTTAACCGGATGTCAGAAAAAGTGAATAACTGTATTTCTTGTGGGAAACAAATACCTCATAGGGATTACCATACATTGTGTATACCTTGTTTAGGGCCTGAGCACGACGTTGTTGGTTGCCGCTCTTGTGCTAGGTTTAACAAACGCACTATTAAGAGGAGGTTAGACTGTGCCAGATTAGTGTTTGGGAAGCGTTGCAATTATAAAATGCCGTCGGATGCTCCGACGCCCGCTTCGTCCAAGAAGCGCAGGGACAAAACAGCGAAGCCTAGGGTTGATGAACCGGCAGTCCCAGACGTCGGTTCTTTAGATGGCTCAGTGGAGCCAGAGGTTTTGCCAGGAGTTTCTATAGAGTCTCAGGCAGACACTTTGCTGTTACAGGATGTACCCTCTCAGGAGGCAGGCCAGGCTGAGGGGGCTTCTCAGGTAACTATTCTTCCCTCTCTTCCCAAAGTAGTTAGAGCCTCTCCTTCTGTTGCCAAAACTTCTTTTAGAGGTAGGCCAACTTCAGCTTCAGTAGGGGCTTCTCCTAGCCTTTCGGGTTCTGTACCTAAGAAACATATGCTTAAAATGGCAGAAGATTTGATTACTATGATTAGAGGTTCTATGGGCCCTCCTGATAAGAGGCCTAGAGTGGAACCAGAGTTTGACAGTTTTGAACAGGGTTCAGGGGCTTCTGAATCTTCTGCGGAAGATTTGCAGGAGTATCCTCATTATTCTGATTCTGATGTGGATGATGCCACTCCTTCGGCTTCTCCTCCTGAGGATTTTTCATTTTCAGAGACTCTGCATTCCATGAGGGAGCACTTTACATGGGAAGGCCAGGATTACTCCGATTCCAGGAAGAGGCTTAGGGAATTCTTGTTTTTACCCCAGCATAGGCCCTTAGCTATACCGCCTGTGTTGAATGTGGTGGAAGATGTTTTTGCAGAGGCTTCCCTGAACCCTGATTCTTTGCCTCCTGCTCCTGTTAAACCTGATAGGTACTATAGGGTGCCCGAAGCTCATAAATATTTGTTTAAGAGTCCTAGGGCGGACCCAGAAACTGTTTCTCAGGGGCCTAAAGGTGTTAAGGCCTCTGTGGTTAAGAATCCTGTTCCCACTGACAAAGAGGCAAGGGCATTAGATAGGTGGGGTAAGAAAGTGTATACTTCTTCCACTCTAGCCATGAGAGCGTTAAATTGTCAGTTTCACATGCTGAAATATCAAAATTATCTCCTTTCACAATTGAAATCTAAGGTGGATGCTTTGGCGGAAGGTGTTGATTGTAAAGACTTGCTGGATTTAGTTTGTGTCTGAACAAGTGGGCAAGCATTCTTTGCAATGTGGTTTTGATGCTGTGCAGGCCTCCTCGAGGGTGGCTGCCACTAGTTCTGTTCTTCGCAGGCATGCCTGGTTGAGGGATCAAAATTTGGCTGAGCATGTTAAGACAAGGCTTCTGGATGCTCCTTTACAGTCTGATGTGTTGTTTGGTTCACCTGTGGAAGCAGTTTTGAAGAAAATGGAGGACAAAGCTAAGTCTATGCAAACTGTTAAAGATTTTTTGCAGGTACAGCCACCAAGTTTAGTAGAAATTGGCCTGCTAAGGGGTGGACATATCCTGCTTATGATTCCCAGTCTAGGGGTAGGTCTAGACGTGGTAGGGGCAGGGCTCAAGGTTCTTTTAGGCCTAGAACAGGAGTTCACCTGCTCAGACTTCTGGTGAGGGCAGGGGTCAGTCCTTTCGTAAACAGACCCAATGACCTGCCTTTTCAGCTGCCAGTAGATTCTCGTCTGGCAGCTCCTTTTGAAGGACACCTGTCTCTTTTCAAAGGAATTTGGGATTTAATTACTCAAGACAGATGGGTGTTGGACATCATTCTACCAGTCCCTGTGTCAAAAAGGGGCCTAGGATTTTATTCTCATGTTCCTAGTACCAGAGAAGGGGAACACGTGGAGACTGCTTTTGGATTTATCTCTCCTCAACACTTATCTGGACATTCCCAAGTTCGAGATGTTGACGTTACAACAGCTTTTACCCTGCTGGGCAAAGATCACTGGATGGTAACTTTAGATCTCAAGGAAGCTTACCTTCATGTGCATATCAGGCTAAGTTACAGGAAGTATCTGCAGTTTCAAGCTGGAGATTCTCATTATCAGTTCTCTGCATTGCCCTTTGGCTTATCTACTGCCCAGAGTATTCACAAAGGTTCTGGCTCCAGTGATAGCTTACTTCAGGCTACAAGGACTTCAAATCTATCCTTATTTAGACGACTGCCTGATTCTGGCTCAAGAAACGGAAGACCTTCTACAGCATCTGGAATATCTTATAGCAGTGCTAAGATGCCTAGGGTATTCTGTGAACGAAATAAAGTCCAGTCTAGTACCCTCTCAACACATGTGCTTTCTGGGTGTGAGACTGAATACAGCAGCCCAGATGGCCTTCTTAACCCCGGACAAACGAAAGAGTCTGTCACTTTACTTCCATCAACTATCTCATCAGTCCGTGCTGACTGCAGAGACAGTCCTTCCAGCATTAGGGTTCATGGCATCTTGTATTCTGGTGCTTCCCAATGCCAAACTGCATATGAGGAAGTTACAATGGTATCTCAAAAATGTATGGACACAGCACTGCCAGGATTTAGACACTGTCATTCAAATAATACCTTGCCTTCAAAGAGTATTTTTGTGGTGGGCTCAGGAATGTCACCTAAACAAGGGACTCTCTGTGACCCGGCCAGAGGCGAGTCAGATTTTACCGACAGATGCCTCAGACATTGCTTGGGGAGCTCATCTAAATGCAAAGTGGATACAAGACAAGTGGCCTGCCAGACTACAGCATCTACATATCAACATAAAGGAGATGTTAGCAGTCCAGTTCGCATTTCTGGCTTTCAAGGAGTTACTTCTTCCAGGGCAGGTGTTGATTCTAACAGACAACACAACTGTCATGTGGTACTTCAACAAACAAGGGGAACACATTCTTATCCTCTATGCAGGCATGCAATGATTTTATTGGAGACTGCCACGCTTGCACTTAACTCTTCAGGCAAGGTTTCTGCCAGGAGCACAGAACTCCTTCGCAGATGTGTTAAGCAGACAAATCATGGATCCCCACAAGTGGAAACTGGATCTTCATGTATTTCAGAAATTGACAGTGTCATGGGGAACTCCAGACATGGATCTGTTCGCTTCTCCACTAAACCACCAGCTGCCACAGTTTTGCACAAAGGGGTTTCATCACACAGCTTGGAAAGTGGATGCTCTGTCTTTCAGTTGGACAAACCTTCATCTGTATGCCTTTCCACCTCTGCCTCTTCTTTCAAAGGTACTGTTAAAGGTCAGACAGGACAGGCCAAGGATGATTTTGATAGCTCCAGATTGGCCTCGCAACACTGGTACCCTCTACTACGGAGTCTGGTAAAGAAGCCTCCATGGCCTTAACCTTTGATTCCACATCTGTTATCCCAGCAGGACGGTCATCTGCTCAATGTCAAGCTTCACTCTCTTCCTCTGACAGCCTGGCATATTCTGTGTTGAAACACAGCAGGTCTCAACTTCCTCAACAAGTTTTAAATGTGATTATGGAAGCTAGAAGACCTAGTACAAGGAAAGTGTACGCAGCAAAATGGAAGAGATTTTTATTTTGGAGTAAAGCAAAGAATTTGGAGATTTCTGAGCCTAATTTGAGTATGGCTCTTCAAATATCTTACTGAGTTACTGGACAAGGGTCTATCCTTCTCTTCCATCAAGATTCATGCTGCAGCAATCTCAGCTCACTATGATTGTGACCCACCATTGTTTTCGCATCCCTTGTTCAAGCAGTTTCTTAGAGGGGCTAAGAATATAAGACCCCCACGTAGAGCTCCTACTCCTGCTTGGGATCTCAATTTTGTCTTGGAAAAACTTACTCTACAACCTTTTGAGCCTGCGGCTACTGCTGAATTGAAATATTTGTCATGGAAGACTTCTTTTTTGTTGGCTATTACTTCTGCAAGAAGGGTGTCTGAGTTGCAGGCCCTTATGGCAGTCGAGCCCTTTTTGATTTTCCATAAGGATAGGGTATCATTACGCACTAATTCTTCCTTTATGCCTAAGGTGGTTTCTAGTGTGGCTTTAAACCAAACTATTCATTTGCCTACCTTTTATGCAGACCCCCAAAATAAAGGGGAGAAGATTTTGCATACTTTAGATGTACACAGGCAATTGCTATTACTTAGGCAGGACTAAGGATTTTAGGCAGTCTCAGCAGTTGTTTGTTTCTTTTGCTTTGAGTTCAGGGCAAGCCTGTGTCAAAACAAACTATTTCTAGGTGGATTGGCTTTTGCATTGCATTTGTTATTCCCATCATGCCAAGGAGGTTCCAGCTGGGATTAGGCCGCATTCAACTTGGGCTACTGCCACTTCAACATCATTTCTACGGGGTGGCAACTAAGGATATTTTGGAAGCAGCTACTTGGAGTTCAGTGCATACTTTCTCTAAGCATTATCACCTTCCTATCTACTCTAAGTCTAGGGCTGGTTTTGCCACAGCTGTTTTGCAAGGCATGTTGTCAGCTCCTGCTTCTTTATGATTTGCCAGCCTCCCTTACCTCTGCTTTGGGATTCTACCCAATAGTAAGGACTGCAGCAATGGAAGACGAAGAACATAGTACAGTTTTGTACCTACCATAAATGTAGATGTTCGAGGATTCCATTGCTGCAGTCCAATTACCTCCCTCCTTCCCTCTGTGTTTAGTGGTTGTGTAGGTGATTTACCTGCTTATATTTTTGTATATATTGTTCATGTTTTGGTGCAGGTATTTTGGGCCTTGTCTTTTTAGGGTCTTCTGACATCTGGGGCAAGAAAAGACTGAGGATATGACGCCGGTCATGCGCATTAGTACCCTGACGTACTGACGTCAGTCTAATGCGCCCTGACCGACGTCAGCCTTATACTCTGGTATTCGGGCCGACTGGATGCGGACTATACCCAATAGTAAGGACTGCAGCAATGGAATCCTCGAACATCTACATTTATGGTAGGTACAAAACTGTACTTTTCATTGCGTCTTAATATCTGTCATCCCTCTGCACAAGGGTGGGCCAGCACTGGACCCTGAGAACTACAGAACCACAAGTCTTGACTAGTCTTGAATGCAAAGCCATTGAATGAATCCTCTTGGAAATGATTAATAAGGACATAGAAAACCAAGATACAGGGAACATGTTTAATCCATTTAGTTTTATACACAAGTCAGACATATTTTTATCAACCAGAAAAATTTGTGGATAGCAAATAATAGTTGAAGGATTTTATCTGGGAGAGGAAGACAACAAGAATCAAGTGAGATAAGTTGATCCTTCCAGTATAACAAGGTGGTTTGGGATTATTTCATTTAAAGGAGTATTCCAGAGCTACATAGTTAGTTTCTATACATAGCACAGGCATAAAATTATAATTCGGAGAGGAAAGGCAGAAAGCTATAATTCAGTGTGGAAAGCGATGATGATGAAACCGGGTGGAAGCTCAAGAAACAAGGAGAGCCTGGGATTTTAGATGCAGATCCTTAAGGAGAATAACAATAACCATGCAGAATATTATATTCATAAAGTAGCAGAAAGTGTCCTAAGAAGTAAACCAACACAAGGATAGAGAAATGAGATTCTGCCGATAGGGATGACTGCAATTAGGGATACACACAGTAGGCAAGAAGGGCTGAAATTTACTAGAGAAAACTGCCAAAGGAACCAGGGTACTAGGAGCAAATAATTAGAGGGGGAAAAGTAATAGAATGGGAAGAGGCCAAGAATGTATTTGGACAGCAGGTTAGAGATTGCCTTACCTATCAACGATTGATATTAGAATATAGGCAGGGAAAGAAATAGAGGGATCCCAAGTAAGACCAGCATGAGTTTCTAGTAGAATCCAGAACAGAATCTGCTGTTAAAGTATAATTAGTAGGGGCATGATGGTTGTAATAGTCAATCAGAGGAAGTTATGATTAGAAAGAGATATTGGATAAGCAATTCACAAAGAAACAATGGAGGGGAGATGTATGTATGATTCCCAAATATGCAACAAAGTCTAGAAGATTTAGGATCTTTACTTGAAGTGCTTGTAAAAGTATGCTTATACCCCAAGTAGACTCCAAATAATTTTTTCTCCAGTAGATTGCAAATATTGGAGTTGTGATGAGGAAGAAACAGGTAATTGGGAACATATTTTTTTTTGGGTGGGGGGTGAGTTGGCAGACTTTAAAAACTCCCTGCAGATTACTTTACCAGAAGTACTGCATGAGCAAATTCATGTAACAAAGGAAATGAGTATTAGAGCTATGATACAGAATCCGAATTTCCCAGACAAAAGGCCTTGCTGATTCTAAATATGGAGGTTGCCAAAAAAGCACTTACTACAAAATGGAAATCAAAGTCTAAACCAACTGTACTAGAAGTAGTGAATACAGTAACAGAGATAAAACAACAAGAAATTGGATCTTTAGAAAAGGGTAGGAATAAAAAATGAGATTTGTGGGAACAATACCTGCAGAATAATGTTTTGGAGGAAGTATGTGGTTTCAAAGAAAGCAGGATTTGAATGAGCTAATGTTTGACTGACAATGCCTAGCTAGATTATAAGTGATGTATAATGTTTGCAACTAAAATATGTCAAGATGGTTTGTTTTCATTTATGTAAATGTATGATTGCCAATGTCATAAGTGATCATTTAATAAAGATGTTTCTTAGCTCTGTGGCAAAAATCTGTTTGTCTGTGGAGTAGTTGTTACAAGACAACTGAAATAAAACAAGTCTGGGGTATTTATACTTTGTACAGCATCAGCAAATTAGGAATATGTAAATACAGGTATAAAAACTCTGTTATCATTGGTTGACAGAGTTACATTAATTTATGCAGATACCAATACAAACTCTCTATTCTCATTGGTTAAGTGTTGCATTCATTTTGTGTAGAGATCGCTCTATGGGAGTAAACTTATCGCAAAGACCTCAAAGGGGGGAGACTGGCCGCGTTATAACCAGCGCTTTCGCAAGTAAGCTTCATCAGACCTACCCAATATACCTAATTGTATGTGTATTTTTTAAGTTAGTATCGCTTTTGTGATTCAGGCTCAGAGAAGCCTTTGGGGTACAGTCTCTCAACTTGAGAATCCTCAGTGCTTATTTTCTGATAGTTTAAAAAAAAAGACATGGAAGACCTTCACACGCTTGATCCAACCCAGTTTGGTTTTTACCAAGGGCAGATCAAGCATACTCAGCCTGGTGGCCTTCTTTGATAAGGTCACCAAGGCACTGGATTAGCACAAAACAGTGCATACCTCATCCTGGTTAAGGCATTTGATACAATACCCTACTCTAACCTTGTAAACAAAGCCACGTATGTAGGCATAAACCCCTGTGTTATGCACTGGATAGCCAGCTGGCGGACATATAGAACCTAGAAAGTTAGAATAGAGGAGACCACTTACACAAAAAGGCTGGTCACTAGTGGAGTCCCACAGGACTCTGTGCTGGGTCCATTTTGTTTTCTCTTTCCTGGAAGTCGATTGCCAATGTCAATGTCAAAAGCCTCTAGCTCAACATGTTTGCAAACTAGAAGCAGTTGTAGAATCCCACCCCTAAATACATGGAACATCCCACAGGAAGGACTAACACAGACAAATGACTGTTAAGGCCGTGGCTTAAAACTCATTGCAGAGAAATGCATAATATAGTCCCCTTTGGGAAGTCAGCCATTTTAGAAAATTGCTTCATCAATAACACACCCCTAAGAGTAGATACAGTACTTAAAGATTTAGGTAAGAATGCAGATAGTAACCTGGCTTTTGTCCAACATGTGTCTAAAGTAGTAAGGAAGTCATTCTGTTTCTCAGCTTATAAGCTTGCATATGGCATCTAGCTCCAAGGACATTATCATTCCACTGTGTTCGACCTCAGACCTGTCACAAAGTACATCCTCCTCTTTGGTATGACCAGCCATATGCATCAACTGAAAAGTCCACAGGGGTTCCTCACAAAATGAGTACAGGGTATACATAGTATGTCCTATCAGGTCACCTCAAAGCCCCATCTCTGTACTGTTTACTACAGACTATTGAAAAGTGATCTATGCCTGGCATGCTAGGGCATCTTTGAACCTCACACTGGTGGACCTTTCACATTTCTGCAAAATTAATAAAATCAGAATTACTCTATCTGGGGATTTAAACTTTGCTTGGGACATAAATAGAATATGCTGGAGGGATAGGTATGTGTCAGAGAATTCCCCTTCTCTGGAACAGGCTTCCCATCCATGTGAACCACATCTCTTCCCTAACCCTATTCAGGATAAAACTGGACCAGTAGATGGGAACTCAGAAATGCCCACCACGTCAAGCACCTATGTCTCTAAAGGACAGAGGCAGCCTGTAAATCTTGCCATAGCTTGCATATACCCATTAAAAATCTCTAAGACACACGAATGTGTGGAATACATTTGGGATACTTGTCTACGTTTTTAAAGGCCCCAGTGGTCTTTAACTTGGTATACACCTGTAAACCTATGTATTTTAAGCTGTTTTCAGTCTCTCTTTCCAGAAATTGACCCCACTCTCTCCTGGTCTTTATCACTTCTGTGCATTAAATTACATAAGGACTTGCATGTCCCTACTAACCCAACTGGTTGTGAACAGGGTATCCCTCTTGTCTTCCAGTGGTGGGGTAACTTTTAGCAGGACTGATTAAGTGTGTATGTTAGGCAACATTAATCAAATTTGTGTTCCATTTACCAAAAAAAAAAAAAAAAAAAACACTGTAGCACATACCCCTGTTGCACCTATGTCTAGATATCCGTTTTCATTCCTTTCAGTTGCTCACAAAAGCTAACTAAGCCTCTCTTCGGCCATTTCCAAACTAGTTTCACTTGTAGGCGGCAAATAGTTATTCATGGAGTAAGCTTATGTTTATGATCAGTTATGTGGGAAAAGTCACATAGTTTCGTAACCATTTATGGCATCTTTACTGTAGCATGGTGTCCAAACAGCATATTTATCAGACCATGACTGTTAAACACCTCCTGCCCCCCCCCCCCACCAGACCTCATCTTCCACTTTCTTACTAGGAGGAAGACTGTGAAAAAGAGCTATTCCGTTAGCCTTTGTAAAATTCCCCCTTTCTAGAAATTCCTACACCACCAAAACTGCAAAGGGAGCTAATCTCTCCTCTCTTGCAGTACCTGTTAAATCAAGACCCGAGTCCAACCATTCCCAGTAGGATATTCAGACGGGGGGGGGGGTTCTACTAATACCTGTTGCTAGTCCCCAGGAAAGAAGGAACCTGAAGGACCCATTCATGGTATCTCAAGACTCAAATTCCTGATAATACCAACTTTTAAAATGTTAACCCTTCAAAACCTGCAGGATCCTGGATGTTGACTCTGGTTTTAAAGAATACCTTCTTTCATGTTCATATTTTGCAAGAACACAGGATATTTCTGTGTTTTCTGGTAGCAAAGATTGCACTACCAATTTTGTCGTACCATTTGGCTTATCTACTGCATCCAGAGTATTTACCAAATGTCTGGCACTAGCCATGGTCTTTGGCAGAACAAGAAGATCCCATACTTGCCCTTACTTGGACCATTGCCTGATCTAGGCAGCATCACCAACATCTGGCAGTCATACAATTCACCATAGATTGCTTTCAGAGGGCAGGACTCCCACTGAATAACTGGAAGTCACAACTTGCATCCAGCAACAAAGGTAACTTCCTGTGGGCGGACCTGGATTCCATCCAGTTAAAAGCCGTTTTACTAGAGGACAGTCTTATTCCTGTCGCAGTACCTTATGAACTTGCACAGTAGGCCATTGCTGCAAGAAACTTTCAAAGGGGCCCTGGGATACATGGTTTCCTGCATCCTTGTGATTCCATTGGAAAACTGCAGTGGTTCCTAAAAAATGAAAAATGCTGATCACAGCACCAGCACTCCCTAAAAATGGCAAGCCCTGCCCTGCCATGCCTGAAAAAAAAACCCTATGGTAGGAGGAGAGTGTCAAAGCTAACACAGTAACCTCTTTTATCTCCCAGAGACTTCTCACACCTTAACCACTGACACCTTAGATGTTGCCTTGGAAGCACACCTGGGGCCCTTCAGGCTCCAAGAGATTTTAGGGCAAACATCAACTAGTACAATACATCAGTGTAAAAGAGATTATGCCAGTAATTTTTGTTTTAAGATTCCAAGAAAAATTGGTTGCAGGACCAATAAGGATATTGGACAACATAGGGAGGAAATCGCTCCTACTACCTGTGCAGACTAGTGATGGAGCTATTGCTAGTGGCCCAAAGATTAGAACTCACTCCCATAATCTCTTCATAAGACAGGTCAAAGAAACCTGGCAAAAAGTCTGAGCAGATCATTTGCAGACCCCAGCTAATAGGTGTCAGAACAGAAAGGCTTTCCACACACTTGCATACGAAGTATGCCTGAAATAGATTTTTGCTTCTACAGAAAACTGGCAGGTTTGGTAAGTTCTGTACAAGGACTCTCCAGAGGGGATCTTGGAGAACGTACACCTTCCTTCAACTGGACAGGCCTCTTTCTGTACACCCTTTCAGCCTAGATATTGCAAACAGTGAGGGCAGACAAACCTTTTACTGGAAAAGCTCACCCAGACTCTGCCACAGGTTGCTGTGAAGGTAAAGTTAGTTTGCTTTTGATTTCTTGTACTTTGTATTACTTTATTGCCTTTTTCTATTTTGTATACTGTAACTTGTTTTCTTTAAACGGCATTTTACTTGTATTCTGCTTTTAATTGCATATTAAAACTTGAAGAGAGATTACAGCTGTCTGTCGTAAGTCAACATTTTTCCCATCCTCCCACCCTGTTACTGTTGTGTTCCTAAACACCACTGTCTCTTTCTAGTTGCCTCCTCCTTATGTTAACTTGACCATATATCTCCTTCCCTCTCTGCTTTCACTGGCTGGTATGTGTAAGCACAAAATTATCATTTTGTGAAACCACTCTCCTTCACCTAGTTACATTTATTGGCCATCCTACTGTATTTCATAGTGCCAGAATACAGAAGTGCCCACCCCCTTTCAGTCTGTCTTGCTCTTTTAAATTAGTGGCTCTCTACTTAGTATACATCTAAAATGTAAAAGTTCCCTCCTTTCATATCTAACTGCTTAGTGCACATTGCAGTGTTTAGGATATTAAGCCATTTTTTTCATCTTACCTTTAAACATCTTTTGCAAGACCAGCAGTTATTGGAGAGGCCCACATTCTGCCTCTCAGTAGTCATCTTGGGATTATTTCTTCTGTTTTCTCCTGGTGAGAGAAAGAGTATAGGGATGTTACTTCCTGGAGACTGCTGATCACCAGAAAGCCTAATAACTGTTTTATATGTGACAGCTTGGAATCTGTGCTTATATTCTGGTCCTGGTTGAGAGAAGGGGCATAATATAAGCCTTCCTTTGCATCATCTGGGACAAAACTGGTGATCACCAAATAAGCTGTGGCCTGCTTCTCCTCTTGGGATTGGTGCTTACATTTTGCTTCTAGTGAGAGAAGAAGCAAAGGAGCATTGTATCCCAACAGAGTGACGCTGTGGTGATAGCAGCATTAGTAGTAGCCAGGCAGTAGCTATTCATGCAACTCCCTCTTTTCATCATTCTTGACAAGCTGCTACTTTGTTTTCAGTAAGTACTGCTTGATTTGTCTCTGACTTCAGAATATCTGCCTAAAAAATTCATCCTTAAAGTTTCAAGTTCTACGTATTAGTTTGCCCTCAAGTGTTTGGCAATGCTCTGTACAGACTCAGACACCTTGAGTGACATTTTTCCTGTAAAAGCACCATTAAAATTTCTCCAATATCTAGTTGCACACAGGACTACTAGTTTGCAGTCACAAGCACCGTCTCCATAGTTGCAAACCAGATATTCCTGACAGTGATTGATATTCTCACTCCAACTGTCTAATCAAAAAAGGTCTGTTCCCATGGATATGAACTTTCCTACTGTCACCACTACCGTCTTGGTGGATATGGGCATCCTGAGGCAATGTAGAAATTGCCTAATTTTTATTGACAACCAGTCAATTCTCATATGGTATGTGAGAGATGTATTTACACAATGTCACTGGAGGTAAAGCTCTCACATAAAAGTACTCCAAACGTCAATAAGGTTGTCAGTAGTACACACGCTGCACCGTTCACACACAAATCAAAACAGACATACCGACCCACTTTTGCAGAGGCACTTAAATGTAAACCACCAAGACCTCCTAGAAGAAGTACACATAACAAATACCCTCAGCAGCCCCAAATTTGCTCTTTCAAAACCACACCCACATCAGCGCATAGAGCTACATCTCATGGAGTCCCTACTTCTAAGCCCATAAGGCAAGTCACCACACAATCCAACATTCTGGTCATTGGAGACTCAATTGTGAGACACACTGATAGGCCTCTCACCAGGCCTAGTAAGGAGAACGTCACAATCAGTTGCTTGCCAGGGGGCTAGGATCTGCCACATTACGGACACACACAGGTCATTGGACCACAATTACCAGTATGATTCAGTCATAGTCCATGTAGGGGTAAATAACCTGAGATGTACCTCCCTGAACTATATGAACAGAGGATTTCACTTCATAATCTCAAAATGCTGAAATCTCGAATTTCAGCATTTCAAAACTATGAAGCCGATTCATTCACAATCCTGAAACCCACAATCACAAGCATACATACACCATACACCACATAACAGACGCACTATTCCACCTGCAGCACACAAACCACACAACCCTACACTACAAGCTCCCCCTGCACCCCCCCATGTGAGGGGTTGTGCCCCCCACACCCCCTACTTATATATACCAACTCTGAGGTTGCACATAACGGGAAAAAAAATAAAATAAACTCTCACCACAGCATTCTACACTCGCTCGCACACAAATGCACAACACCACATCACACAAACACCACAAATCCAGCACTCATACCTGCATCTCCCTATCCCTACCCACACATACAATGTACAAAAACACACAAACACTCACTCACCTTCAGACACCATACCAGCCAAACACTTCACGCAACATACTGGAAATGCATAAGCGCGGACTCGAGATATTCGAATTCGCTGTTATGCAATTTCGGCATTCTGCATTTTCAGCTTCATGGTCTCAGAATGCTGAAATTCGAGATTTCAGCATTTCGAGATTATGAAGTGAAACCGAACAGAGACATCCTGCAGCTCTCGGAATGTGTCTCTGTCTGGTAGCATTGAGCAGCATTTACCTTCTCCAAGGATGATGCCACAATAGGAACAAAAGATGATTGACTTCAGAATGTCACCAGAAACTAAGGCAATTATTAAAGGGGTGCAGTATTTGTCAGCATGGAAGGAGGTGGTCAACAGACAATGCTGCTTTGCCAAGGATGGTCTCCACCTCTCTCCTCTAGGCTTTTGACTACTAGCTAAAACATTGTCTTCCCCCATAGTGCCTTTTTTATGCAATGCCATTTTTTATGCAATGCCACACTGAATGTACATCTTGACATAGCAAATCAAAGCCAAGAAAATCTAAAGGTATTGCTGCTCAAAGCAAGGAGTCTATATAAAAAAAAAAAAACTCCACTCCCTAGAAGCTCCCTTTACCCTGGAGAATGCTGATGTCTGTGCAGTCACTGAGGCATCGTTTAAAGCCGTTGAGAGCACACCAGCAGTACAAAGTTATAATGCGTTCCACACATTTAGATCAGCTACTTCACAGGCAGGGACTAAAGGTGGAGGTGCCTCTGTTTACATCAACAATAAATGTACTTCAAGGCTGGTCAAACAGGACGGTGCACTTGAGCTGCTCCATGTTCAAATTGCCATAGGCAAAATCCAATACCACTTCTATGCGAGCTATAGGTCTTGCTCTTTGACCCAGGAAACCCATACCATGTTTTTAAACGTATTAGAAACACTAACCATCCAACCTAATACCATATTCATGTGTGACTAATTACCCCCCTATTAACTGGGAATCCTATAAGACACCAAATGTACATGCACAGAGATTCATGGATTTTGTAAACAAACTCCCTGGACCAGATAGTAAATGCACCAACCAGGGGTGCAACCATACTGGATCTGGTCCTCACTAATATGGGTGACTGCTGCACACCCCCACTGTAATGCCTTCCCTGGTAAGGTCGGACTACAAAATGGTCTCCTTTGAAGTAAAAAATAAAATCTGGACCTCCAACTAAACCTGGAATATTCTGGAACTATTCTAAGGCTAATCTCTTGCTATTAAGTGAGCATCTGGCAAAATTTCAAGCCCCCATAAACCCTGAGAACACTGCTGTCTATGCAGAACTGTTCACAGAAATCCTGTTACAAGCATGTTAATAGCTGCATAGAGGCAGCTGTGCCCACCAGTAAGAAGTGCAGAACTAACTCAAAAAAACACGCCACCCTGGTGGATTTACAAAATCAGTAGGCTGTATAACAGAAGGAAGAAAATCATGGCAAAAATTAGGAGGTGTAGCACCCAACAGGATAGAAGCACTCTCATCAAACTAAAAACTCAGAGGACATATAGTCTACCAAAGCCAAATTTGAGGTAAGTTTGGCCTCCCAGGCCAAGGACAACCACAAAGCATTCTTTAGCTATGTCCGCAACCTCAAAGGCAATACACAATTGTGTGCAGAAGCTCATTGTAAATGGAGCAATGTATACTGAGCTAGGAGATATAGCAAACTCCTGGCTGATAAATTCATCTCCAACTTTACCCTCTCTCCCCCTCAACCTTCCCTCAGGAAATATCATCAAATACAACTCCCCCCACTGTCACTAGGGAGCAGGTCCTAAAGGCTCTAAGACCAAGAACACTGCATCAGTGGGCCCAGACAATATCCCAGGATGCCTTCTAAATAGCATGAAACATAACTTATCAGGGCCTTTGGAATTACTATTTAACTGTAGTCTCCAAACAGGCTTTGTGCCTCATGAGTGGAGAATAGCAACAGTCATCCACAAAGGTGGACCATCTACAGACCCTGGAAACTACAGACCCATAAGTCTCACTAGTCTTGTATGTAAAGTCATGGAAAGAATTATGGAGGCATCCCACACACCTTCAGCAGCCAGACTTGAGCTTTTGTATAAGAAGCCTACGTTTGGGTTGCCTGAGGCAGATAATCCCATATTAAGAATGCTGCAATGTGGAAGAGAAGTCATCTATGGTTAAGGTAAGATTTTACACAACTATTCTTTCTCCCGGAGTGGATGACACAAACAACTGGTGTCTGAGCTATGGATTAAAACTAAATGCCAAGAAATGCATAATCCTATCATTTGGGAAGTCATCCATCCCCAGGTAACTATCATATTGACAACACCCCCCCTTAGAGTTGACCCAGTAGTCAGGGACTTAGTGACACGCACACAGTAATCTAGGCTTTGACTTTCACATATACAGTAGGGAGGAAAGCATTCTATGTTTCGCAACTTATATACAAAGGCATGGCATCTGAGTCCAAGGAAGTCACTGATCCACCGTATTTGGCATTCGTCAGACATGTCATTGAGTACAATGCCCCCTTTGGTATGTACCTAACCAGGCATATCCAACAATTGGAACGTCCACAGAGCTTCCTTACTAAAAGAATACAGGGTGTAAGTAACATGTCCTATGCAGACCACCTGAAGGCTCTATCTGTGTATTCTGTCTCCTACAGGCGTTTATGGGGAGATGTATGCTTGGCATATAGGGCATTGTCAAACCCCACTCTGGACCTCCTGCATATCCACAAAACAAACAGCACCAGAATTACCCATTCTAAAGACTTAAACCTTGCCTGTGATATAACTAGGACCTGCTGGAGAGAGAGGTATGTATCCCAGAGACTACCCCATCTATGGAACAGGTCCCCCTTCCATGTGAAGCAGAGTTCCTCCCTAACCCAATTAAAGTATAACTTGGACAGGAAACTGGAAATTCATCCCTGGTTTGGCACCCATGCCTCTAATGGACACAGGCAATCTGTAAATGGTTGGTCTCCCATACCCGTGCGTACACTTAACAAGGGTATCAAAACTGTCAGATTTGGGATGCATGGCTAGGCTTAAAAAGGCCCTTGTGGTTGTTAGCCTCGTAAACACCTATGAACCAAAGATGAATGCTGATGGCTCCTTACTGGCCCAGGCAACACTGCTTCACCGTAGTGATAACCCTCAGTGAAAGACTCATGACACCCCCACAACCCCTTCATGCACCTCTAACCTAGGACAAGGGATAGTCATTCATTCCAACCTGAAAACTCTGAAACTGACAGTATGGCTAATTGGTTACTGATCCCGGCCAAACAATCCTTTTCATAGGCTCTGCTGTCTATACTGAAAGAAGCTAGAAAAAAGTACCTAGAAATTGTATGTAATTAAATGGAAAAGGTTTTCTGTCAGGTTTAAGGTTAATGGTGTTCTGGCTGCACAAGTTACGTTGGAACAGATACCGTAAATACGTGTGATTTCTATATAAAAGGACTCGTATTCTAGCCTAAAAGTACATGCTTCAGTAGTATCTGCTTGCCCTACTCATGTCCTTCCTAACGTGCTCACCCCCATATGAAGCAATTCCTAAAAGATTTCTTGCATATCAGGCCACCCAAGTGTGAATCTCTTCCCTCTTAGGAACTGAATTATGGCCTGGAAAAACTAACACTGCTGCCCTTTGCCAGTAGCCTCATTACTCCAAATTTTTTAAATGGAAAACAGCCCCAAAGCTGATGTTCACTTCAACCAAGCTCATTTGTGAGCTACAAGCTCTGATGTATAAAGAACGTTTCCCTAACTTTCCATAGGGACAGAGTAACCTTAAGAACTAGCGCCCTCTTTCTCCTTAAAGCTTTTCGT
This sequence comes from Protopterus annectens, assembly GCF_019279795.1. Lineage (NCBI taxonomy): Eukaryota > Metazoa > Chordata > Ceratodontiformes > Protopteridae > Protopterus > Protopterus annectens. The sequence continues at coordinate 239,672,844 of NC_056733.1, read as the reverse complement.
CTCTGTTTTGTTCCGTTGTCCACAGATCAAGGGTGAAAAAATGCTTCATTGTCTAGATGTACAATAGGCAATTAAGATTCTAGTGGATGGATATATTCCTGTCCCAGAAACTTCCCATACTCCTATCTGTATCAAACAAAGCTCCTCATCAGTCTTCAAGAAAAATCTTGATTGGATGGGTAATAAGAAATTCACCCCAGGGATCACTTCTGTGGCTCTGTTCAACAGTGGCACAGGAAAATATTTTTTCTTGGGTGGTGAAAGCCAGGGTAGCTTTTGGCTAGGCTTATATAGACCCTAGGGCCAATAGCCTAGTACCTACCTATGAACATGAGACAAGATTTCCTAACAGATCCAACTAGCTATTTAGTGGTTTTTGCAGAAGGTTAACGGGGAAGACCATCGGAGAGAAAGAACATTTCAAAATAGATTGCAAACTGTATTTCCTTTAATTACTCTAAGCATTGTAAACAGATGCCTGGCAGAGTCCGAGCCCTCTCAAAATAAGCAAAAGTCATTACTGCCAACATTTTTGAAAAAGACCCCTACACAAACCATACTAGAAGCAGCCACTTTGTTCTGTGTACAAACTTTCACCAAGTGCTACCTTCTTGGTGCCATATCAAGACCTTAAGCCAGATTTGCCTTTGCCGTAGTTTAGAGCCTGCCATCCCAGAACCAGAACTCTGTCGAACCTCCCGCATAAGAAAGTTTTGAAAATCTTCCCAAGACTCAGTACTGCAACACTGACTTAATGGAAGATAGTACTGTTGTTTAGATGACTTACCATAATTGTAGATGTTTAAGTAGATCAGTGTTGCAGTACCATTTCCCTTCTGCCTTACCTCTCTCCTTTTCTGCGCTGGGGTTGAATGTGGGTATGCTAGCTACTCCTTATCTTACCACATACACCCTTAGATCACTGCTGTCTTTTGTCAGTGAGATATATCGTACTCCTGTATCTCGGACAAGAAAGATTTGAAGAGGGTGCTGGATGACATACCTTATAGCACCAACCTACTCGGGCAACAAAAGATATTTGCCGGCTGGGGGTGGTGACGGTTCTTTTTGGGAGCAGTAAAGTTTTGAATTTTGGTGCCCTTACATGTACATTTATACCGGTACATGTAAGGCTCCATAAAGTTTTGGAAGTTGGCTGGATGTCTGTTCCCTGGCAGGATGCATCGCCTATAGCCTAGACTACTGCAGCAGTAATCTGCATGAACATCTACTGTTATGGTAAGTTTATTTAACACATCTGTAGTTTCCCACTTGCCTCTGTCTTTTCAGCATCACATCACTAGCATTTGCGATTTATTTGTGGTTTACCTGAGGGGAAACATCCACTGAAAGCTAATTATGCAAATTCTTCCATGGCAAAAATCCTAAATATTCTAGACTTTGTTGCATTCTTTGTAGGGCCATTCAGATGTCTTCCCATTGTTCCTTTGTTAATTCTTTATAAAATCTGTTTTACCAATCATTTACAAACTTCTTATAGTTACTGTGCAGTATTTTGTACACTTTACTAATGTATCTCTCTTTAATACCAGGCTTCTGTTCTAGACTCAAGTAAATCTCTACCAGAACTGGTCTTACTCTTGGCACACCCCTACCTTTTTCTTTTTGACTATATTCTATCAATTGCCGATAGGGAAGGCAGTCTCTGACTTGTAATTCAAACATATGCTTAGCTGTCTCGTACTGTATGACCTTTCCCTCCTGCCTTATTTGTTCCCAATACTTTGACTCCTTTGATAATTTTCTCCAGTAAATTCTAGCCCCTATTGCCTGTTTTCTAAACCCTTATTTTTAGACACCCATATTTGATGATCTCCTTTCTCCATTCTGATGCTGGTTTAGTTGTTGGAGTACACTTGAGTATAATGATCTGTGTGGTTATTGCTGTCTTCCTTAACTTTCATCCAAAAACCTAGTCTCTGTCTAATAACCCCCATTTCATTATCCTCTTCCTCTTTGATTTATAACTTTCTTCTTGAGTTATGTATATGAGCCTTCATTGTGTATTTTTAAAGTTTTTAATTCAGAACAGCCTGGTTTTATGAGGGGAGTCAGTAAATCTCACTAAACTTTTGCTGTCTTCAACTTCCAAATAAGTTTCTTCAACTGTTCTCATCCACAGCATCTCCTCCAATTGATCATACAAGGTCAGGACCTTTTTTAAAGGACTTAAAGCATTTGGTACTTGTGTCTTGTATTCAATTTTCATAATCAAGAAATTCCAGTTTTGTCAGCATATTTTTTCTGTCCACATATCCTTACCTGCCGTAATCCATACATCTAAATACTTCATCTTATAATATCCCTTTAAGTATGGGTATTGCTGAACCAATGCATGTGCGAGTGAGTATTTTAAGATTATAGCTTTTGTTTTATCATTTGATATCCTAGCTTTTGTTTTATCATTTAATTGATATTCTGAAAAGACTTAACTTTATCAAAGTATTCCACAACATTGATGCTCTTTTCTGGATTTATCAGGTGTAACATATCTGTAAATAAAGCTGACCTTTCTTGATCGTTTGCCATGCCAGTTGTACTGATTTAACCTTGGGTAAAAAAAAAAAAAAACTCTTGTATGCACATCCTAAACTGAGACCAACATGGTTAACAGCCTGAAAAAGTTTTACTCCCCAATAGCAAACCTGCAAACCACCCTAACAACTGTACCAATAACTTGTTCTCTAGCAATGTGTGTTTCATTCCAGAACTGATGTAAGCAGAGTTTTTAGTCAGCAAGTTAGGGGAAAAAGGAGCAATGGGTCATCTGTTAGTAAACAAAGCTATAATAGAGACCTGTGTACAGAGATGGAACCCCCAAGTATGAGACAGAAAGATTATACAAAGAAAAATTTGACACCATTCCACATTCTTGAATTATGGAATGCTTCCGGATGTATAAATTATTCCTTGGACTAATAAATTACGTAGCAGTCACTATGAAAAAAAAAAGTTTGGATTACTGTCCGTGGATAAAATTCCAAGGGGGTGTTGCAGGACAGTGTTTTCTTGTCACTACTGTTTTGCCTTGCTCTTAATCTAGTAAGCTATTTATTTAACACACAGTGATTGCAGCTTGACTTCCAGAAAACAACCTTGCCAAGGCCTCCCCATGTATTTTTTTTATGAATTACCATGAACTGTGGAGCTCATTAGACAACAACTGAAAACAGTTTCAAAAGGTTAAAACTTTTTTAGATTTTAAGAATGACATTTTGTTTTGAAAGATGCACAAAAGCAAGATTTATAGCACGAAAACTGAAACCTTAAGACATTATCAACCTGAGAGAGGAATGTGATATAAAAGAACTAGATGGAATATGTGAACATCTGTTAATAGATGAAGGGTCAGCAATACAGCATGAACAAAAATGAAGACTAGAACTAATATTGAAAACTGCCTTTTGATCTGGGAGCAAAGTTCAGGCTATAAATTTGGTTGCTCTTCCTGTACTGACTTGCACCTTTGAAGTGAATAACTGGCCCCAAAAAGTTGGATCATTTGGACAGGAAAACAAGAAGACTGCTTCTTGCTTTTCTGATGTATAAACACCAATGCATAGCATGCTTGTATATACCTTGGTCTGAAGAGAGGCATTGGCCTTCTTGAATTTGATTATATTTGTCTTTTGTCATGGGATACATATCCATATTTGGTCTTTCGAGCCATACATAGTGAAAACGAGTCAGAGATGATGACCTTGTGTTCGTTACAGAAGTATTTTGGAAAGGAGTGTGTGTGGAAATCAAACCGGACATACAGCAAATGACAACAGAAAGCACAAGGACATGACCAGAAAAAAAGAAAACTAGAAAGCTCACAGTTACAGTGACAAGCATAACATCACCATGTTGTTCAAGGTTTGAGACACAAATTGCTAAGGATAGGTGAATTTAAACCAAAAGATGAAAGATTAATAATGGCAACTTGAGATAGTGGACTGTTTATACAGTGGTTTACAAAATGAATTAAAGCAGCAGGGCGTACAGAACTAGAAAGAGTTGCACATCTTCATGTTGGCTGCGATATGCTCATAGCTGAAGGTCTGTACACTGAAAGAGACAATAATTTGGCAAAATTTAATAGGGAATTCTGGGATCACAAGTAGCTGAGAAACATTGGAAGCCTGAAGAATTGCTGGAAATAAGTACCAGTCACATGGGATCTTAATGTACTATCAGTCAAGAAAGAAGTAATAATGGGGCGTGACTAGCATGGTCATGGTGTAGCAGCAGATTTCACAAGCTCCATTAAGGAAAACATATCTTCACTGGAAATTTGTTTCATATCAAGAAAAAGTGGATTTATTTTTGCAGAATTTGATAGTATTCAAGATTCTCTTCAGGAATATCTACTTATAAATCGAAATTGGTTATAATTTCCAGTCAAAACCTTCATCTGAACAAATACTTCACTTCTGGGAGCTTTTCAACATGAGTTCAACATAAGGCAAACAGCCAGGACTCCAGTATAAAAAAGGAACTACAGACTTTAATAACTATTCAAGACCTCACAACTAAGATTGATATAATTGACTGTAAAGTAGACAACTTTAAAGAAAAACTGGCAAGCAGATGGATATGCTTCAAGGATCTAAAACAGCAAAAAATTGAAATTACTAGTATTGAGGAATCATTAACAGACTTTGGAAGATTGCTAGAAAATGAAAACAACATGGAATTTTTGCTTAAACAAAATACTACTTTACAATATAAACTGGATGATCTAGAGAATAGATCACGCCGGAATAATATAAGGATTTTTGGTCATCAGGAAAATATAGAAGGAAGCAATATGTCAAGTTTCCTTAACTTCATGGCTGCCAGAATTTCTAGATTTGCCAGAGGTTTTATCTTGGTGTAGAAGAGAATACATCAGTCTCTCACATCAGGAAGCAGTACCAACAGGAAACAACCTAGATCTGTCATAGTAAAATTCCTATCATCTTCAGATAAAGACTTAATTCTAAAAACAGCCTGGTCAAAATCACCTTTAAAATACAATGACTCTGTCATTCGCTTCGATAATGACTATTCAATAATGGTAATTACCAAAAGAAAGGTTTTTTTTTTTTTTTTTTTGTTACCTCTAATTAAAGAACTGAAAAAGGTACAGATTAAGACTCTCCTCTTGTTTCCAGCAAGGCTGAAGATTTTTCTTCCTGATGGACCTTCATTGTTTGAGTATCTTGATTCTGCGGTGACATATGTTAAAAACCACAAATTACTGGAAAAAATAGACGAGATGGAGTGGGCTAACCCCTCTCTTGAGTGGCTCCTAAAACACCATGGAAATCTACTGAAAAACAAGAGAGACTAAAGAATAAATGAGAAATAGACTGTTTATAACACGAACTATGTTTTTATTAACAAGTCTGTCTTCATATGTTATAAATACAAGGCAAGATCTACACTACACTGCTTTTCATATGTTGCATATAGAATGTTTCATTCATAACTTAATTTGATGTAATATAACATAATCTACCATAAATATATTTATAATTAACACTTTTAAGTATTCATTTTATATAAGTAAGCATACCATATAAAAATGCATTAGCTCAGTATCTGCTTCATAGTATAGGATACTGCTTAGCTGTATATTACTTTAATTTCACACAGCTATAATATAAACAGTTATAAATATTTAATATTCTATGCAAGATAAAATGAAGTGCTACATTGGAAAATATAAAGTAAAGAAAAATGGAGGGTAGGGGAGGGAGAAAAATTTTTTTGTATATATATATATATATATATATATATATATATATATATATATATATATATATATATACCTATGTATATATACACACACACACACACATATATATATATATATATATATATATATATATATATATATATATATATATATATATATATATAATTTCCTGTATAGATAGCATATTATACACGTCTCTCTAAACTCAAAGTAATGCTCAACTTATTCAAAGCCTTCTTCTCTCTTCTAATTGCACTTTGTCAGAGAATAACATATTCTTATAACAATTTCCATCTCACTTCTGATCGTACAGTACTGGTCAGCACACCCTCAGAGTAGAACAAGAATTCACAGTGTAATTATTAAATATGTACAATGATATACATTTGTTCAGGATGGGTAAATGTTGGGAAGGTAGTGAAGTATCTGTGGGTTTAAATGCCGATGCATACATTAGCTCTGAGAAGCTGGGAGATGTTATATGTTTCTTTTACAAGGCTTATTTATATATTAATCTAAACTCTAGGGAATATATATAGTTAAGAATAAACATAGTGCTTTTAAATGACAAAATAGAGCAGTAGGAAAAGTTACATTACTTTCATGCTTTGTTTGAAAACTTTTTTTTTTGACAGCAGTTTTGCAGTTTCTAGTATGGGAAACAGATATATGCTGATTCACATGTATAAAAACTTTTTTTTTTTTTTTTACTGAAACTCTGTTGTTTCCCGCCGAAAAAAATAAGGGAGACAACTTTGAACATTCTCCTTACCTCATGCAGTGCTCTCACTAGCTAATTATTCATTTGGAAAGCTTTCTACAGTTTGTGGAACCATCTCTTCCCTCTCTGAACTCCCTCGACGATGTGAAGCAGCTGGATGACGTCATCACCATGCAAACAAACATTTCCAGGAAGTGCAGAACTGTATTTTGACTGTAACTTGGTTTAACAGTCTTTTGGTTTTAAATCAACTGTTATTTACTTAAAATGATCATTTATATGGTCGATGACAAGATTACATATCACAATAACATATCTTCATCTTTTGTGACTTGAAGAAAGGATTACAGAACAGATAAAGGAAGAAAATGTAAAAAGAAAAGAGGTGAGAGGAGATGGTTATGAGAGAACTGTGAGAGTATTAAAATGTAAATTGTGCTTTATTCTTAGATTCTAGAAGTGTAAATACTGATGGTAACATTCATTTTTGTATGTGTGTGTGTGTATATATATATATATATATATATATATATATATATATATATATATATATATGTATATCTACATGTATGTGTGTGTGTATATATGTAAAATATTTTTTTTTCTCTCCCTCATCTTTATTTGAAGTATCACTGCATACTATGATTATGGTTACCATACTCAAAGTTAATATCTTCACAAATTTGTGCAGCCTTTATATTTAAGTGTCATAAGTAAGGTTATGCATATAATTTCAGAATGTTTGTTTGCATAGCAAAGAATTGAATAGCAAAACTGGTATACTAAAAAGAACTTTGCAAATAGATCTTATTCTGCCACTAGTGAAAGCGGTTGTGTATACATGTGTTTATAGTGACTACATCCCATTTGGGGATGATACTGCGGTGGTGGTGCTGCGGTAGCGTGTCGCTCACAGTAAGACGTTGTCCTGTTCGATTCTCAGCTAGAGCGTCTTCTGTGTGGAGACATGCGTGAATGGGCGTACCTTCATTGAAGGTTGTGCGTCAGGGCCGGCAACTCTGCACGTAAAAATCGATTGACAGTCATGAGCGGACCGGAGTTCTGCTGTGGCGACCCCTAACCGGGAAAAGTCGAAAGACGCAACAACTGTTTATAATTACACTTACGTCTTCTAAATAGTCATTCTAAATATAACTGTTTACAGGGATCCTAACTACATGTTAGCCTTGTTTTACTTTTTTTCTCTCTCTTCCCTCTCGTGTTCATGTATATAAGTTAAAAAAAGGGAAGAGATATAACGAGAGTTACCAACATGTTAATACAAAATAGAATTACTTTTAAATAAACCATGGTTTGAACAATAACTTTGTGTCCTGGATAACGTATTATATCTGATAACCTAATAGAAATGTTGTTTATACACACAACCTCAGTTCTCTATGTTAATAGTAAGGCAGTGGGCTAAATTACTTAGTCATTTTAAATAATCTGTTAGACATTTGCCTTATTTTGGAATGTAAATCATATTTTGAATCTATTAGGTTGCGTAAGTTTCTTATTAGATATATCTATGAACGTATAAACCTTCCAGATAATACTATATTAGGACAATTCATGATTTCATTAGAATTTGGTTATCTTAATGTTTCTAACTTAGTATATAAAGTATGTTATTAGTGGAGTTTGTACTCTGTTGTTACAGTTTAGCGGTTGATCTCAGTGACAGATGTCACTGGGATTAGGAGGATGCAACTCCAGGCGGGGAGCGTTAGGGTGTTTGTTTTTATCTAGTGTAATACTTTTTTTTAAAAAGTTTTTTGACATCCAGAGTAGCTTATTTATAGAAAATGTAGAGAATAAAGCTCAAGGAATACATTTTTTTCCTAAAGACATGAGATTTAATATTTTTACTAGGAACAAATTCACTTTTTTGTGGAAATTTTCACATTATACGTATGATATTGATATGCTACTAACACATCTTTCAGGTACAATTACATAATATGACTATGTTGAAAGGTATATCACAACATAAATGATTTGAACAATCTGTATAAAAAAAGTAATTTATTGAAATATCCAGCTTTTCATAAACCTAATATAGTATTCTTACAAGAAACCCATTTAACAAAAGATACTATTAAATTTCTAGATGCAAATAAATGCACAAATATAGTAAGCTCAGAGTGTACGAAAAAGAGATGTAGCAGTATTGTAGAACAAAACATTACCATTACCCAGAATAATCAAAACGTACCAAGACAATAAAGGTTTGCTTTGCTTGGCTGTAATTGAGATGGGTAAGAAACTATATGCATTCATAAACAACTGTTGGTTACCTGGTATTGGTACTAATACTATTAGACACATATTGAATCAAATAGTTTCACTATCTGAGGGACATATCATTATGGCAGGTGACTACAACTGTATCTTAGATCCTAAAAATACAACTACTTCAAGAAAAAAAAAATTGCAGCACAAGCTAAACAACTTATAAATTTCATAGACGTATACCTACTCAAAGACCTGTATAATTCTGTGGATCATAACTCAGTACAATACACGTTCTATTCTAATAGATACAACATTTTCTAGAATTGATAGAATATTTCTTTCCACACAGATAATGAATAACCTGACCAATAGCAAAATTATATCCTGCCCAATCTCTGATCATAATACTATCATATTTGAACTTAATATTAATAACACCCATAGTGTCCAAATTAAAAGGATTCCAGCATATCTCTCAACTTAAGGATTTTCAATTATTCATAACAAAAGAGACACAAAACTTCATTAATATAAACTCAGCATCAGACACACATGATATATTTGTTTGGGATGCCCAAAAAGCATATTTATATGGACAAATAAATAAATGGTTTCATAATAAGATGAAAATATGGGATAAAGATATAAGAATAATACAGGATAAACTGGACTCACTATACACAAATAATAAAGGCAACCTGTCTTCAAAGAATATAAGAAACTAAATGAGGAATATAGATCTATCCTGCCTCATAAAACAAAGATAACACTAGAAAAATATAGGTTTCTTGCTTATTCCGTAAGTCCTAAACATCTATCAAACCTTAAGAATAAGACCAAAAGATTAAATATAATTATATTAAAGAAATACATTCTGCAAAAAAGAAAAGTACATAGTATACAAGATATATTAGGAGAGTTTAGATGTCACTTTCATGAAATTTGTCAATCCACACAACAAATTCAAACACAAGATAACATAAGAGATTTTATTAACAAGAATATATATAATAAACTAAACAAACAACAAATAGTTATTGATAAACAAATTACTTTATCAAATCTACAAAGTCAAGTAAGTAAGCTTAAACTAAACAAAGCTCCAGGTAACAGAATTATTCCTGAAATATATAAGATAATGCCCAAAATGGCTATTTCCTTACTACACAAAGTATATAATTCGGCCCAAAATGATATTACACCCCCATCCTGGAAATATACATTTATATCCCCTATTTTAAAATCAAATAAAGACCCAAAATTCTGTTCCTCATCGATTATAAGAGGTTTATGAATATATTCTCAGAAAGATTGAAGAAATTCTTACCCCACTCAATAGACGAAGACCAGACAGGATTTATAACTAACAGAAGTACTTTTGATAATATAAAACAAACCCAAGCTGTTATAGACTTCTCATAAAGGAAGAAAAGGAACTTATTAATTAGTCTTGATATTAATGCGGCCTTTGATTCTATTAACTGGATCTATTTACTCTTTTGGAATGCTTACATTTTTCACATAATTTTATTAATCTTCTAAAACATTTATATGAAGAAAACCTATGCTTATGTCAAAATAGGGTCATATATTTCCAATAAAATATCTATTACAAAAGGCACCAAGCAAGGATGTCATCTCTCTCCTATACTATTTACTTTGATCATGGAACCCTGGGCAAATGAAATAAGAAACAATAAAGAAATAGAGGGTTTGGAAATGGATAAAGACAGTATAGCCAAATCCAGCTGTTTGCGGATGATGATCTTATCACCACAAAGGGAAATGACTCCTCATTCATGTCATATGAATAAATTAAAACGTTTCAAATGATGTCCGGTCTATCATAATGACAATAAAACAAAAATTCTACCCATATATCCTAACAATAAAAAAAAATAAAAAAAGGATGATAGGAAATAATACATATCACATTGCTAACGCAGATCAAATCGCATATCTTGGAATCATTCTTGCCAAAGACATTAAATCAATAATTCAATTTAACTATAACAAATGTTTTCAAAATATCCAAGAATTATTTTCAAAATGAATACAATAATATTTACTACAGAAGAAAGACTAACCATTATAAAAATGATAATGCTACCTAAAATCTTATACATAATACAATCCATTCAAATTCTACCCTCAAAAAGGTTTATAAATTAAACACTTTAATACTACGATTCTTTTGGTCACAAAAATCTAGAATTACTATTAATCAACATACTAACAGCTGGAAGAATGGTGGAATAGCTTTCCCAGATCTAAATCTCTATTCGATTTCCGCTATAATCAGATCAATTTCTCAGCTCTTAGATATAACGTATTTAGCTAAATGGAAATCTTTATGGGAAATATCAGCCATGGAACTTATAACGAGACCAACAACATATCAACTAGAATTCATAAACACACCTTTTGTATGGATCTTAAAAGAATATTTTATCACACATACTAATCCTAATCATGCAGCAAGAGGTTCTCCTGTTCAATTCTCGGCTTGGCTTGGAAGTGCCTTCTGTGTGGAGTCTGCATGTCCTCCCCGCGGTTGGGTAGCGTTCGAAAGATATGCGTGCGTAAATGGGCGTCCCATCATTGAAGGTTGGGCATCGAGCTGGCACCTCGGCGTTTCGTAAAAATCTACTGCCAGTCATTAGCGGACTGGAGTTCTGCTGTGGCGACCCCTTACTGGGAAAAGCCGAAAGACAAACTACTACTAATCCTAATCATGCTGCCGGTTACATACATAATATTATAATTAACTTTAGAAACTTTATATATATATATATATATATATATATATATATATATATATATATATATATATATAAACATGTTAAATATAAAGACTACTTTTTTTGTTATTTCCTATAGCATATACAGAAGAGGCTTTTGTTACCTCAGATATCAACAACGTTTCTCAGCTGAAAAACAATGAACTCAAATACTGGTTCCAGCTAACTTATGAATACAAGACTAGTTCAATGTCTCATATTATACAGGAATATAAACTTAATAATTTCTCATGGTTAGATATACAAACACTATCTTGATAATAAGCTAAAACTAGCTTCACCAACTAGCAAACATGACACCACGATATTAAAATTTCTTCAATCAACATTATTACACCAGCATACATATTCAGGTAGTCTCCCTTTTATTTATAGACTTTTAAGAGAAGAAACATTTTCTTGCACACACAACTATTGGAGTTATTATAGTTTAATTACTCATAATTCCCCAAGTGAGCAATATAAGGTCAGTATGCTACAATCAGCTGGGAAAAACATTTTCTCTGAAATGGAAGATTTACACATGGAGATTCATGAATAGATCCTTTAGTACACCACAAATGGACAAAATTAATAAAAAAACAGAACATCTGTAATAGATGCAGCTCTAATGTAGATATTAACTGGGCACATGTTTTTTGACTGTCCAACCTTAAATATCTTTTGGAATAAAGTAAATGACTTTTTACAAGCACTTTTTTCAGAAAACTTTGCATTGTATAAATCGTTAATCATATTTAATGCACCTGTTCCACAATGTGTTAGGAAAACCAAATACTCATTACTATGGACTATATTGGCAGCGGCTAGAAAGATTATAAAAAATTGGATTTCAAAACATCCTCATACATTCTCTGAGTTTACTAATTTATTAAAAGAAGTTAGTCATTTACAGATAAGAACCATAACCTTTAGAACATCTAGAAAGACATGTAAACATCATTTATGGGTTAACTTGCAAAATATGTTGGGGGAAAAAATGATCATTTTGCATAAAGGTAATTGACTTTCCTCGTCATTCATGAAAACAAGTTACAAAAGGAAGGTTATAGTGTACGTTAATGTATAAATACTGGATGTCTATGTACATACTTTTGTTTGCTTTGTTCGTATATTCATATTTAAATGCTATAAATACGTGTTATCAATTTGTAAATCTATAATGTAAATTATCTTGTATATGTCTATGTGATTGTTTTCATTATACTCAAAACTATTTAAAAAAATAATAAAAGAAGACATATTTGAAGAAAAAAAGGACAGAAGTAGCATTACTCATTGAAAGAGCTATACCTAATGATTATGGGGTCCTGCATACTGAGGCACAAGCAGAATAGAGCAGTGTGGAAGTAGATACCCAGATAGCTCCAAACTTAAGAGGAGCAACAGGGCTAATGGAGTTTTCAGACGCACTTAAACATGTTGCTGATACAGGTAACTCTATATGAACCACAGAAAGAGGCAGTTCTGGGTTCATTGCAGGTGGTAAGAAAAGTACTCTTCTCTTTGTTTGCCCTTCAGTTTGTGAACTCCTGGTGGAGGTCTGTGTATTTTTCTAACAACAAATTATAGCTCTGTTTAAATTCTTGGTGTATTTTGTTTACTTGCAAATTTTCCCACATCTGACTCGTGTAGTTTCTGTATGTTTAATAGAGTGTTCAGTATTTGTCTAGTTATCTATCTTCCCTATTTACCGTTGTCTTTGTTGTTAACCAGGGTTCAGCACAGATCCATAGAGACTTTTCATAGTTGCACTGGGAGCACTAATTAAGTTAACATGCTTTAGTCATAAGCAGACAAGTGTAGACTGAGGGAACCAGTCATGGAATGCAGGAAGCTACTTGTTAACAGCTAGTAGCCATAACCTGCTGTGCTTCACTGCTGTGAAGGTCTGTCAGACTGAGTTTCATGAAGGATTGTGCACCACATGTGACATGTAGGTTCTTTGTAGCTGGACATTAGTATTTAAATCTGTATACGGATTGTATTACGTCCATCTGTCCTTAGCCTGTGATTAGTTACATTTTTATCCAAACCTCTCTCAAAAAAAAAAAAAAAAAAAGACCTCCATAGTGGACACTGGTTTAAAGGCACCCAAGATGAATATCCATTCTTTGGAGACTTCAGTTGTGCCATTAGAAATTTCTGCTCTGCTGTAATGAGAGGTTTCAATGGACATTCGATTGGCTACAGGAAAGAGTCTTAATCTTAGATTTTACATAGGATAAAGTCTGACAGCCAGATGCTCTTTCTTCCTCCTTTGCCTCTGTTGGTTACCCACACAATTTATGGCCAGATTGTATGGAGACAAGTCACCATGTTGTCCAGGATTCAACACCTGGAACAGATACCTCAGCCAGAAGCAAGAGTAGAGTTCCTTTCCTTAGAGGCAATCTTAACTTTTGTGGGAACATTTTAAATGGAGTTTAATAGTTTTCTGAGTAACAGGCGATGCCTAGACCTCTTGTTCTCAAAGGAGACTAGTTCAGTGGTCTTAATATCTCAGGAGGTGTCCTAAATAGCCCACTCCACCCCCATATTCCAACATTTGAGGATCATCAAAAAGCGGGACAGGTTTAACAAATTGCATGATGTTTATGACTCTCTAAATACCATTTCAAGAACCCGGTAGCTGAACCATCAGTGGTGTGGATGCTGAGAGGATCCAAACTGGCTGCAGGTCTTAACAATATCCCCTAATGATACATAGAGGAGGGTGTGGGGCTAGTCTGGAAAGAGGGTTTTTGTCACCCACTGTAGACTTTACAGTTGAAATATACGTAATGAATTATCAGGGAGTTTATTCTCAGACAAATTCAAAATATAAGAAGGTATGTTCTTGATGGGGCCATGAGGAACAATGTGCAGATTAACTTAAACTGTTTTTTATGGTGGAAAAATACACTTTTTAAATATGTTTTTATTGCAGTAGATTGTAGGAGTGGGAGTACCGCAACTGGGACATTTGTATGCATTGTGCTGTGCTGAAAGTCCAGGTTCTACCACGTGATGGTGTGGGGCAGTTGTTGGTGACTCTGGATGAGAATTTGTTTTCCCCTCCTTTTTTAAGAAGCTAGAAAAGGGGGCTATGGGATCAGTCAATCATGTGTTTCCGCCTCTATTCCCAAGGCACACTATAAATCACCCTTAAAAGCAATGCTCATTTTTTAGACTGCAAAAAATAACTATTTTAAGCCAGGCCAACTTTAAGTTGGCCTGGAAATGAGATGGGGATAACTCTGTCTTAGGATATTAGCAACTCTACTGGATATGCTTCCAATGTCTTCCATCATTTCTTCACTCTCAATTCCTCCAACCTACATTTTTGAGGAGGAGGCTTTACAACAGGATTTCTTTGTAATGTTTGACATATGGGTACAGGAAAATCTGATTTTGTCCTTCCTCCTTAACAGGTAGCACTTCTCTGTACTAGTGTCCACTTCTCTGTACTCGTGTCCATCTCTGTTACCAACGTAGACTTTCTCAGGCTTTAGCTCTTTCCCTTGTTCCCTAATATTCAGCATTCCACTGTCTGTAAATCATCCACCCACGCTAATTACTGCATTGATAAAATACCCCTAATAGTTGAGCCAGTAGTTGGGGATCTGGGAACATATGTCAACAGTAATTTAGCCTTCATCCAGCACATAGCCAAGATAGTAAGCAAATCATTCTGTGTTGCCCAACCCATCAGCAAGGCTTTGAAATCCAGGTCCAAGTAAGTTATAGTAACACTCTACTCAGCCCTTATCAGACCCATCATTGAGTACAGTACCTCTTTTGACATGTACTTAACTAGCACTAGCAACATTTGGAACGCCCTCAGATCTCTCACCAGGAGAATCCAGGGTAAGAATACCCTGTCCTACATAGATCCCCTTAAAGCCCTATCTTTGTACTCCGTCTCTGCATGTTACTGAGAGGCAATCTATGCCTTGCATATAAGGCATCCCCAGACTCTGCTGTGATGGATCTCTTGCACAACCACAAAACAGCCCCAGAAAAAAATAGATCCAAGGACCCGAAATTTGCCTGTGAACATGCTGGAGAGACTGATGCGTGTGTCAAAAAAAAAAAAAAAAACCCACGCTGTGGAATACGTTCCCATCCACACGAAGCAGCGTTAGTCTCTAACCCTGTTTAAAAGAACCCTTGATCATTGGATAGAAAATGGGCAATTTGCCTCCTGTTTTGGCCCCCATGTCTCTGAACATGAGTCAACAGTAAGTAAATTAATACCCAAGTAACATAGCCCACGCAACATTTAGCTACATCCTTACTAACATGCCCACCATATAGGCATCCAAGGAACTCTGGAACAGAACTGGGTTGGGTTGCACGGCTAGGCTTGAAAAGACTCTGGTGGTCATTAGCCTCATATAAATCAATGAACTTGTTTCTCTTGCCCCTTTAGGGAGAGGAATGCTGAAGACAGACTCAGGTTTTGGTTTGATGTACTTGCCATTCTTTTCTTGGAAGTTTTTGGTCAAATCAGATCAGACCCTTTGCTTTTGCTTTTGTAGCAAATAGGTATTTAGTGCACATTTTTAAACTGTTTATTTTTGTTTTATATGCACCTCTCCTTATGATTATTCTTCCTAAGACAAATCCCTTACCAGGTGATTTCATCTTGACCTGGAGAATGACATACACAGTTGTCTGCATTGTGACAAGTTCACCTAGAGAGCATTAGGAGACTAATGTACCATTAGATAACTCCATCTTCCCTGGCTGTGGCAGTTCCTGAAGCAATGAGTTGCTCTTGTTACTCTGTCTCTTAACTGTTGAACTTTCTACATTTACACTTGTGAGCCTCAGGCCCTAACATACTGTGAAACTCTACCCACTGCTTTTTCATAGCCATTTCTTTAGCTGATGCCGTTTAACTTTTCAGTACTAGTGAATGCTGCAAGGATTAAATAGTAAGAACTGTGACTGCATAAACTGTCACTAAAAATATTATATTGATTTGCGTCATACTGGATTTTTTTTGGCATACAGTACTGTCTTTCAGCTCACTGAGCTGCTCTGCAATGTGATAAACTGCACTTTCTGCATGAAATATATACAATCTTTATGTAGTATGAACTGATCTAATCATGGAAGTTTACTTGTCTGTCCTTTATACAAGTATGTGAAGTTTCTTCATATAGTATACACATTTATTACTAGAGTTGAATTGATCTATTTCTGAAACTTGTCTGCACTTTATACAAGTATAATATAAGAGTTGAACCTTTGGCACAATATTTGATATATTTTTTTGTTTTTGCATGGGATCTGAACTTTTAATTGTACTGTCACTTCTGAAATTTAGCATTGACTTTAAATTTTACATTCTGTATACTAGTAAAACATTTAATCTGATGATGCGAAGTTGTTCAATCTCGACGTTCATTCTTTACTGATGGGTTCAGAGCCGATTCCTCGGCTCCGATACGGCCAATTGCAAAGCTCGAGGTCTTCAAATAGCTGGAGGCCAAGTCCCCATCCCATGATGCACCTGGAATTACCTCAGGTCTAGTTTGCCGCTGCAATAGATCGAAGGTTCTGCATTAGCTCGGGCCAATAAAATTGTTGTTCTGCTTAATTCTTACTTGCATTTACATAAATAGTTTAAATAGCTTAGGTTGTTTATTAAAGCTCTTACAGCTTTATACTGTGTGTTACTGTACTTTAGTCCTTTCCCTTAGTCTGTTTAAAATTTTTTTCTAGTTGGCCTCTCGTTTTAGGCCTAGTTTAAACTCTTTGCTAGTCAGTAGTGTGTGCTTAGTCCGTGACCTTTGGCACTATTTTGCTAAAAACTTTTTAGTGTGTAGTTTTTCTGTGTAGTGTATTTAGCCTTCAGTTTGTTTAGGAAAGGCTTAAATTTATAATTGCTGTTAGAGTTTTATTATTAACAGTAATTTTGTCTGACTGGATATTTAGAGAAGATAGTATATCTTAGCAGCTATCTCCTTTTTTCTGTATAGCCTGCTGTTATTGTGTGTTTAAAAAGTTGTGACAGTAAAGGCTTTTCCCGTCACATTTATATTTGCATTGCATTTCTGCGTGTGTGTGATTTAGCCTGATATGTTTTAAGACTTTTGGTAGCTGATTACTGTAGAATTGTTTTGTGTGACAGTAATTCTTCTTCCAAGTTTTCCAATGGCTGACCAAGACGAGCATCCCAAGTCCAGGTTTAAGGAGTGCCCAAAGTGTGGCCAAAAGAGGTCTGTAACAGACAGCCACGTGAATTGTGTATACTGTCTAGAAGCCCTGCATTTGCAAGACAGCTGTGCTATTTGTCATTCCTTCTCTTTGAGGGTCCATCAGGAAAGGAAAAGAAAACTTATCGACAGAGGGTTGTTGAAACCTTCGTTTCAAGAAGCTTTGAGTGACCAAGATGGATCCAGCAAGTCCTCAGTCTTCCAAGACTTCGCACTCTAAGAAATCAAAAAAAAAATCTTCTACTTCAGCTCCACTGCTATCGGAACCGACAGTCTTTTCCTTCCGGAGCCGGTCCCCAGTCTTGGAACCGGTGTCCGAAGCTCCAGAGAGCCCATTACTTCAATCGGTTCCACCTTCAGTGCACTCCTCTCGGTCCTCTATCAGCCTGTCAGATCTGGATGAGGATCATGTGGGGCAGAAGCTGTCATTGGCACCGGCCTTGGCAAAAATGTTATCTGCTTCGACCCAAATGGCTTCGGAGCTGGAGACTCTTGCACCAGCTCAAACTATTCCTCCTCTGAGCCATGCTGATCCTTCGGAGCTGGAGGAGTCAGGCCTGATGATAGTGGAACCCTCGGAGCTGACACCTGCTCCAGTGTCTCGGCTCCATGTACTCGGACGTCCTCTGTGCCGATCGAGGACTCTAGGGGCCCAACGCTCTCTAGTTGGGTCCAGGGAGGATAGTCGGACCGACTTATCGGTTCAGACGCTCCCTCTCAGAGCTTTAGCTCGAATGAGTTCGGCTCCTACCTCTGGTTCGGAACCCACTGTCCTGGTGCCAGGGGTGTCGACGGTATCTTCGGATCCGTCGGTACCCTCGCATCGGAGCAGAGGTGCTTTTGATGCCATAAGGAGAGTCATGTCTTCTAAGACATCCTCAACCTCCGATCTGCCTTCTTCCTCCCCTAAAGTGCCTGTGTCTGCTTTTGCCTCTCACATCCTTGCCAAGCATAGAGACCCAGAGCCTCAGGAAGCCCCATTGGGAGGTGCCTCTGCTCTTCCGAGATCTCACCAGAAGTTCCCACTGATGAGGTTCCCAGGAAGAGATTGTGTAAGAGGAAACCTCTAGACTTGCCTCAGGAGTCTCTAACATCAGATACTGACTTAGATGAGTCAGAAGGGGCCCCACGGTCCCCCCTCTGAGGATATCTCATTTGCTGAGATGCTTGAAATCCTTAGGCAGAGGGGTGACTGACAGTCCAAAAGGCCTACTGAGGACGAGTCAATTCTCCTGAAGGCTTTTGGGTCTCAGCCCTCCACCTCTTGTGTCTCTGCCCTTAGATGAGCTGATGCAGCTGGTCCTCACAAAGGGCGTGGGAGTCTCCGGATACTATGGAGCCTGCCTCTAGGCCTAATAAATTCATTTATGCCCCCCTTCACAAACCATTTTTAACAAAAGGTGTTCCAGTTGATGCCATGGAGGTGGCGGCAGCCACCGGAAAGGAAATGTCTGAGACTTCATCTGTCCATCCTCCTAACAGAGACTCCAGGATTATGGATAGATACGGGAAGCACATGTTTAGTTCAGTGACCTTTGCTCTTCGTTCGCTCAACTATTTAACCCATTTTACCAGGTTACAAAGAGATCCCCTTAAAGAGCTAGGAGATACTCTTCAGGTTACAGTAGCTGCAGGAGCTTCCGACAAAGTTGCCGCTCAGCTTGCTACCATCAGTTCTATAGTCAACTCATCCATGCACCTCATCTCTTATGCAACTGATGGAATGAGTAGGGCAGCGGGTACAGGAGTTGCTGGTAGGAAACACTCCTGGATGCGCTTGTGTTCCTTTGCGGAGCCCTTCAAGTCATCCTTCGTGAACACTCCCTTTGATGGCTCGTCCCTCTTCGGGGCTAATGCGAAGGAAACCTTAACCAGGTGTGAACAGGACAGAAAGACCATCTGCCGTCCGGGTCCGTTTTTCCACCCCTACCTGACCCTACCCTAAAGGTCAAAGGGGAGGAAAAATATGTTTCTGAAAAGCCCAAGGAGCTTTTCAAGACACGTGGAGAACCCCCCCCTCTCCAGAGGCATAGGAGGGGGCAATAATGGAGGACGCCATCCTCATGGCAGAGGGGGTCCGCAACACCAGGGCGACAGAGATCACTTCTCTGGGAAGCCCTACCAGTGATCCTGGGAGGAGGCCTGACTGTCCTGCTCTGGAGGCAGTTGGGGGACGCTTTCTTTGTGTCCAGATGCCTGGCTCAAAATAACAAAAGACAGTTGGGTACAAAGTATCATTTCCAGAGGATACTTCATCCCATTCGCCACACCCCCTCCACCCATAAGAAAAATCCCAGACGTTCCACCCAGTTACAGGGAACAGGCAACAATAAGAGGTCCAAACGTTGCTAAGAAAGTCATCCAACCAGTCCCAGCAGACCAGACAGGATCTGGAATTTACTCTAGATTCTTTTTGGTTCGAAAGAAGACTGGGGACTGGAGACCCATATTGGACCTCAGTAGACTGAACCAATATGTAGAGAAAGAGAAGATCCAGATGGTCACGCTTCAGTCTATACTTCCCTTCTTAGTGAAAGACAGATGTTCATCGTGTTTCACTGTTGCAGTCATGACTGTAGGGTTCTCCCCTGCCGGCAGGCAGTCCTCGGTCGGCCAGAATCCCAAAGTCTGGGTCCGGCGTTGACTGTTCAGCCATGCTCCCTGACGTCAGAGCGCCAGGAGTACAAAGCTGACAGCCGACGCCATGTTCCCAGTCTTTCTTGCCGTGCGGTGATAGCAGTTCGCAAGTGCCGGTCGGCTGACTCCTGACTATCTTTTCTGAACAAACTTCAGTCAGAAGACTTTCTTCTCCTACTCAAAGCTAAGTACCCTGTTGGGGAAACTTTTTTCTTGCTCCAGTCCGATGTCAGAAAAAGTTAATTGTATTTCATGTGGGAAGCAAATACCTCATAAGGATTTTCATTCTTACTGTATTCCTTGCTTAGGCCCCGACCACGACGTAGCTAGTTGTCGATTTTGTGCTAGATTCAATCAACGTACAATTAAACGAAGGTACGATTTTGCATTTCATTACTTCGGTAGGCGTTTTAATTACAAAATGTCATCTGATACGGTTCCGGCTACCGGGGTTCACAAACGACGCAAGGACAAAGACAGTCCTCCGAGGTCCAAATCTGATGATATCGTACAAGCAGAGCCAGCTTCAGTTTCGGCCGTCGTCAGTAAGGCGCTTTTGCAGCCCCTGTCGTCTGCCATTTCGGAGCCAATGGCCGAAACGGACTCCCACGAGGAGCCAACTAGGCCTTTGAATATTTCTGTTGCAGGACCTTCGGACAATGCTCCTTCGGATGGGTCCGGAGCCGCTGTGCAGGTACCGGCTTCCGAAGGGGTTTTCAGGCCTACTCAGCTTCTAATAAAGGCAAAGCCAAAGACAAAGGCAAAGACTCCTTCCAAATCAAAGACTGCAACACAGGCCTCTTCTGATCCGGCTCCCAAGTCACAGAAACAGTTACTTAAGATGGCGGAGGACTTGCTTACTATGATTAGGGGTTCACATCCCCCTCCAGATAAAAGGCCAAGGCAGGACGTTTATTATGACTCCTCTGATCAGGCTTCTGTTTCTTCAGTTTCTTCTTCTGACCAGGAATATTCTTTCCCTCCTTATGAGGATTCTGATGCTGAGGAATCCATACCTTCAGCTTCTCCCCCTGAGGATTTCTCTTTTGGGGAAACTTTGCATGAAATGAGGGAACATTTCCACTGGGAAGGACAGGAGTATTCGGAATCTCTGAAAAGACTAAGGGATTTTCTTCTTCCCCAACATAGACCCCCTGGCTATTCCTCCTATTTTGGATATTGTGGATGATGCTTTTTCGGAGACTAACTTAACCCCTGACTCTCTTCCTCCAGCTCCTGTTAAGCCTGACAGATATTACAGGGTTCCTGATTCCCACCAGTTTTTATACAAGAACCCTACTGCTGACCCTGAAACCATTTCTCAGGGTCCTAAGGAAGTTAAGGCCGCTTCTGCTAAAAACCCCATTCCCACTGAGAAGGATTCTAGATCTTTAAAAAGATGGGGCAAAAAAGTGTACACTTCTGCTACTTTATCTATTAGGGCTTTAAACTGTCAGTTTCATATGCTGAAATACCAGCAATTTCTCCTGTCTGTTTTAAAACAAAAGCTAACTTCCATTTCCGCCTGTGCAGATGATAAGGAATTACATGACTTAATGCATGCCACTGAACAAGTTGGGAAGCATGGTTTACACTGTGCATTTGATGCCTTGGAGGCTTCTTGTAGGGCTGCTGCCTCGGGCACAGTAATTAGAAGGCATGCATGGTTAAAGGAACAAAATTTGCCAGATCAAGTAAAAGCTAAATTATTGGATGCTCCTGTTCAGCATAATGTTTTGTTTGGATCTAAAGCTGAAGAGGTGATTAAAAAGATGGAGGACAAGGCAAAATCCATGCAAACAGTTAAAGATTTCTTACAAATACAGCCACCCAGATTTAGTAGGAATTGACCTACAAAAAATTGGTCCTTTCCCAATTCAGACAGGCCTCAGAGGGGTAGATAAAGATGCTCACGAGGAAGGCCTCAAACACAAGCCTCTTATAGACCAAGACAGTGGACTGCTTCCACCCCTAGGGGAGGAGAGGACAGGTCGCAAGCTCATAGGAAACGGACTCAATGACTCCCTCTGTTGGGCTGCAGGAACTTCTTGCCTGGAAGCCCCTCTCGGAGGAAAACTTGCTCTTTTTCACCTAAATTGGACTCGTATAACCCAAGACAAGTGGGGTTCTGGATGTGGTTTCAAGAGGTTACAAATTCCATTATCATACCCTACCAAGGCCAAGCGGATGGCCAGATCTTCCAAAACATCAATGGACAGAGGCCTTAAACCAGGTGGAAGCTCTTTTGGCTATGAAAGCCATAGAACTAGTTCCACTTTCAGAGATGGGACAAGGCTTTTACTCAAGGCTCTTTCTAGTCCCCAGGAAGCAAAATTCATGGAGACCCATTCTGGATCTGTCAGTCTTGAACACTTTTCTAGAGATACCAAAATTCAAGATGCTAACTCTACAGCAGCTACTTCCAATGCTGACCAAAAATGCATGGATGGTAACTTTGGATTTAAAGGAGGCATATTTTCACATTCCCATCAGGCAGGAACGCAGAAAATACCTCAGGTTCAAGGCCGGATCGAGGCACTTTCAATTCTCTGCGCTGCCCTTTGGATTGTCTGCTGCGCCCAGGGTCTTCACCAAATGCCTGGCTCCAGTAGTAGCTTATTGCAAACTCAAGGGAATTCAAATTTACCCTTATCTGGACGACTGTCTTATTCAGGCAGACAGCAAGGAGGTCTTACTCCAACATCTACAGTTTGTTCAGAATCTTCTCAAGTTCCTGGGATTCACTGTAAACATAAAAAAGTCAAATTTGACACCCTCACAACAGATAATTTTTCTGGGCGCTTCTCTAAACACAACAACCCAGATGGCATTTCTGACACACAAAAAAGAGTTACAGCTGGCTTCAACTTTCAAAACCTTGGCAACTTTAACTCTGCTATCTGCAAGGAGATTCCTGCAGGCTTTGGGTTACATGGCCTCCTGCATCCTTCTCGTACCATATGCAAGACTACATATGAGGAAAATACAGTGGTACCTAAAAAGTGTATGGTTGCAGCATTGCCACAGTTTAGACATACTGATCTCCGTCCTGCCTTGTCTTCAAAAGGAATTCCTTTGGTGGTCCAAGGCATGTACTCTAAACAAAGGAAAACCCTTCTGTCTGCCTCCGGCCACTCAGATACTAACCACGGATGCCTCAGATTATGCATGGGGAGCCCATTTTCAGGGCAACTGTCTGCAGGGCCTTTGGACAAAGGATCAGAAGCACCTGCATATCAATTTAAAGAAATGTTAGCCGTTCAGAAAGCTCTATTGGCCTTCAGGAATCTTCTACAACCAGGACAACTACTGATACGGACAGACAACACCACAGTTATATGGTACATAAACAAGCAAGGTGGATCTCATTCCTACCCCCTTTGCAGACTAGCCATGGATCTATGGAACACAGCTCTAGCTTGCAATCTGGACCTTCAAGCTCAGTTTCTACCAGGGAAGCAAAACTTCCTGGCAGACAGTCTGAGCAGAAACCTTTTGGACCCACACGAGTGGATGCTGGACACCGAAATATTCAGGATGATAACAGCAATCTGGGGATGTCCTCACATAGACCTCTTTGCATCCCACCTCAGTCATCAACTACAGATTTTTTTGCACCAGGACTTTCCACGAACAAGCTTGGAAAGTGGACGCACTATCATTCAGTTGGAGAAACCTCTCGGGATATGCCTTTTCGCCTCTTCCTCTTCTTCCACGGGTATTATTACAGATCAAACAGGACAAACCCAAGATGATGATCTTGCTGACCCCAAATTGGCCTCGACAGTTTTGGTACCCAACTCTGAAAAACCTATGTCTGGAGCCCCCTTGGGTTTTACCACAGACTCCGAACCTTCTGTCCCAGCACCAGGGTCAGGTTCTACACTCCCATGTCAGAACTCTCAGCCTGGCGGCCTGGTTAATCCAGGGTCTTGGATTCATTCTCTCCTACCCAAGCAGGTTATGGATGTCATTTTAGAAGCCAGACGTCCTAGCACTAGAAAATCTTATGCAGGAAAATGGAAAAGATTTTGTTCCTGGATGCAGGCTCAGGATTCTGATCCTCTTCTTCCTAACATTCCTTTGATTTTACTTTACCTGACAGATCTCTTACATAAGGGTCTCTCTTTCTCTTCCATTAAGATACATGCCTCTGCTGTTTGCACTTATTGTAATACAGACCCTCCAATCTTTTCCCACCAGCTCATGAGACAGTTTCTCAGAGGAGCTAAGAACTTAAGACCTCCTAGATCTCCTCCCATTCCTGCTTGGGATCTCAACTATGTTTTGGAAAAGCTCACCTTACCTCCTTTTGAGCCTGCTGCCTCTTCTGACATCAAGTTTTTATCTTGGAAAACAGCCATCCTTTTAGCTCTGACCTCTGCCAGGAGAGTTTCAGAGTTGCAAGCTCTTATGGCTGTGGAGCCTTATATTATTTTTCATCAAGACAGGGTGTCTTTAAGGACTAATCCTACTTTCATGCCTAAGGTGGTTTCCAAAGTGGCTTTAAATCAAACTATTCACTTGCCAACTTTTTTCCCCACTCCTCAAAATAAAGGGGAAAGGATCTTACATTCCTTGGATGTACACAGACAACTACGTTTTTACCTGGACAGAACCAAGGACATCAGAAAATCAGAGCAATTGTTTGTTTCTTATGCTTCAAGTTCCCAAGGTAAAGCCATTTCAGAACAGACCATTTCTAAATGGATTGCTCACGGAATCAGATTTTGTTATTCACACCATGGAAAGCAAATCCCAGGGAGTATACGGACTCATTCCACCAGAGCTGCTGCCACTTCAGCTGCCTTCCTCAGGGGAGTTCCTACCAAAGACATTTTGGAAGCTGCAACTTGGAGTGCATACTTTTTCAAAGCACTACAATCTACCTCTCTACTCTAAGTCTAGGGCAGGCTTTGCTTCTGCAGTCTTGCAGGGCCTTTTAGCCGCCCCTTCTTCTTTATGACCACCTCCCTTTCATTCTGCTTTGGGATTCTACCCTACAGTCATGACTGCAACAGTGAAACACGATGAACATAGTACAGTTGTGTACACTTACCATAAATGTAGATGTTCGAGTGTCTTCACTGTTGCAGTCTGGGTTTCCCTCCCTCCTGTCCCCTCTTATTTTTACTTGTGTGGTTCCTTTTTTCACCATTCTTCTGAGGTGTATTTGCAAAGGATATGGGACCTTACTCATTTTGGGACTCCTGACATCTGGGGCAAGAAAAACTGGAGAACATGGCGTCGGCTGTCAGCTTTGTACTCCTGGTGCTCTGCCATCAGGGAGCATGGCTGAACAGTCGACGCTGGACCCAGACTTTGGGATTCTGGCCGACCGAGGACTGCCTGCCGGCAGGGGAGAACCCTACAGTCATGACTGCAACAGTGAAGACACTCTAACATCTACATTTATGGTAAGTGTACACATCTACATTTATGGTAAGTGTACACAACTGTACTTTGGATGTGCTCGATAAATCTCAAGGATGCGTACTACCACATAAAAATGGCCAGGCCATCCAGGGATCATCTGCGCTTCCAGCTGGGAGCCAATCATTACCAGTTTCGAGCCCTGCCCTTTGGTCTCACTACAGCCCCCAGAGTGTTCACCAAATGCATGGCAATGATCACGGCTCACCTGAGGCATCCAAGATTCCAGGTGTTTCCGTGCCTAGACAAGTGGCTCCTTACCACCACCACCAGACATCAACGCATTCAGGCCAGGGAATCCACTCTGTCACTCTCCAATCATCTTGGCATTAGAATCAACTCAGAAAAATCTGCCTTGTTGCAATCGCAGCATATTGTTTTTATCTGGGCAGAGTTGGACACCACCACCACCACACTAAGGCTTCCAATAGAAAGAGTCTTTCTTCTTCGTCAGCACGTCAGCGTTCTGATATCAAAAGACAGAGCACCAGCATCAGAAGTTCTGAAATTATTAGGCATGATGGCAGCAGCAAATCTAGCCATACCACTAGCTCATATGCATATGTGGATACTACAATGGCTGTTCACTCAATGGTCTTACCAAGAGCTTCCCATGTCTCACTATAATGATCACAAATTCCTGCAAAAAGGACCTTCAGTGGTGGTTAACCTCACTTCATGTCACGATAGGTCACCCATTTGTGCTACCCCCTCCAGTGGCCACAGTGACCACGGACGCTTCCCTGATAGGGTAGGGGGGCATTTTCAGGGAAAGACAACCCATGCTTCCCTGATAGGGAGGGGGGTGGGGCATTTTCAGGGAAAGACAGCCCAAGGCACATGGACCGATCAAGAGACGCATCTGCATATCAATGTCCTGGAGATGAGAGCAGTACTTCTGGTGTTGCAGTACTTTCAGGACTCTCTTCCTCTGAGTACGATTGCAATTCAGACAGACAACATGTCAGTGGTCTGGTATTTGACCAAACAAGGCGGAACCAGGTCTTACCTCGTTTGTCGCGAGGCTCTGAGTATGGCAGTGGGCTATTTCCACCCAGTGCTTTCTGTTGGCAACGTACATCCGGGGGAAATCCAGCATGATAGCAGACAAGCTCAGCAGGGCTATCTTGTTGCCCCACAAGTGGTCCCTCAAGAAAGAAATAGCGGACAAGATATTCCTCAGGTGGGGCCAGCCTTGCTGCGACCTTTTTGCCAGTCACATGAACATGAAATGCCGAAGCTACTTTGCCCTGATTCCCTCTCTGGGAGAAGACCCAAGGGATGCACTCGTTCACAATTGGCCTCTGGGTCTCCTCTATGTATTTCCACCAATCCCATTGATGCCCAAAGTTCTACAGAAAACAAAAATCCTGGGAAGGACCATCATTCTAATAGCCCCTCATTGGCCTCATCAGATTTGGTTCCCCTTCCTTCGACTTCATCTTTTGGAGGACCCTTGGATTCTGGACCCAGTTCCAGACCTTCTGACGCACTCGTTGGGGGATCCTCATCCCTCTCTGCAGTCCCTGAAGCTGACAGCTTGGCTGCTCCAATTCCCATCATAGCCAGGTTCCATAACCTCTCCAATGAGACAAAACAGATCCTTTTATCTTCTCATAAATCTTCTACTAGGAAGCTATATCTTAGCAAATGGAAATCATTTTCTATATGGGCTTCTAAAAATAATATTGATCCTTACCAAGCCCCTATGGCCTCCATTTTAGAGTTCTTGACTATGATTTTTAACAAAGGAGCTGCAGCAGCAACAGTTCATGTTCAATTGGCTGCTATTTCTAATTTTCATCTTGGATTTGAAGGGTTGAATATCATGTCTCACAAGTTATCCAAAGCTTTTCTCAAAGGGGCTTTTCATATTAGACCACCTGTGAAATCTCCCTATTTTCCATGGAGTCTAAATTTTATGCTTTCCCAGATAATTCTTCCGCCATTTGAACCAGCTTCCTCTTGTGACCTCAGATTTTTGTCATGGAAGACCTTCTTTCTGGTAGCTATTACTTCTGCCCGCAGAGTGTCAGAGCTTTAGGCTTTATCCATCAAGCCTCTATATTTGATATTCCATGCTGACAGAGTCTGATGTAGAACAACCCCCCTCCCTTTTTTGCCCAAAGTTTGCACTGAAACCAATCTCAACCAGATTATTGATTTGCCAGTCTTCTTCCCCAACCATTCGAACAATTTAGAGTATAGGCTGCACAAACTTGATGTTCACAGACAGCTCAGATTTTATTTGGATAGAACAAATGATTTCAGGAAGTCAGACCAGCTTTTTGTTTCAGTCTCAGACTCCAGGAAGGGTAGACCAGTGGCTAAAACAACTCTGTCTAAATGGTTATCTGATTGCATCACCTTTGCCCATTCAGCTGCCAATATGCCTTTGCAACATAAGATTAAAGGTCACTCAAC
This sequence comes from Protopterus annectens, assembly GCF_019279795.1. NCBI lineage: Eukaryota > Metazoa > Chordata > Ceratodontiformes > Protopteridae > Protopterus > Protopterus annectens. Next base: position 239,644,632 of record NC_056733.1, on the reverse strand, counting down.
CAGAGCAGTTTCTACATAATCTGCTTTTTCCACCAGACTTCCTATTTAACTTTTGTGCAGCGGCCACTTGGTCAAAATCTCATACCTTTATCACTTATTGCAAAGTTGATGAGGCTTCCAGGGACAGGGCCTCCTTTGGATCCACGGTCCTAAAAAATATACTGCCGGTGAGCCACCTGAGGTTGATGGTGCATGGGACGCTAACCGTCAGTAAAGAATGAACGGCGAGATTGAACAACTTCACATAAAGAAGTTATGTACTTACCATAACGTTCCATGTGAGTTGTTCATTTCTTCATTCTTGCGTCCCTCCCTCCTACCCTCTCCTGGGCTGTTAGATGACAGAGATGCTGGATCCATCCTGGTTACTCAATCCTTCTATACCTTTCTCTTGGGAGTGAAAGAATGACATATGGTATTATACGCAGCAAACAATATCTGAGGTAATTCCAGATGCATCATGGGATAGGGGCTTGGCCTCGAGCTATTTGAAGACTTTGAGCTTTGCAATTGGCCATAAACACCAATCAGTAAAGAATGAAGGCGAGATGAACAACTCACATGGAGCATTATGGTAAGTACTTAACTTCTTTTTAATCTTCATTCATTCATGACGGATGGGTCTCTGTTCTGTCCTTGGAACTGATTCAGCCGATATAACAAGCTCGCACCAGCCAAAAACTCTTAAGCTAAGGTTACCCGTAGTGCCCCTCTCCTCATCTCCTCAGGTCTTTTGCTGCATAGAGTTTCAAGATGCGCCAGGCCAGCTATCAAGCCAAGTGTTTCATTTTTTTCTCTTGCCTATAATACCTTTATTTATTAGTCGTTAATACTTGGTGATACTTTCCTTCTGTGCGAGTGAAATTCTTTCCTTTCTTTACCTTACTGGTGTTTCTTAGTACCATCGTTGGTACAGGCCCCTCCCATTCCCTTACCCTTTGGTATTTCTCCTTTTTCTTTTACCCTTTTTTGGGTATTCTTTCCACTTACCATTGTTGGTAAAATATAAAAAAAAAATTCTTTGTGTGTAGCCTATCGTAATAGGATATCTCTTCTGCTTTGCCTACCATTGAATTACTGTTTTCATTGCTGTTTTACTGTTGACTGGATTTTTGTATGAGACAAAATGGCGACGAGTTTCAAACAATGTGATATATGTGGCAGGAAGATGTCAAACTCTGATGGACATCTCTCCTGTGTCTGTTGCCTAGGAGTACCGCATTTACAAGTTCAACCTCCGTGGAAGCTCTGTAAGGGCTTTAGTGCCTGCACTTTGGCTGAACACAAAAACAAATTAATCCTAAAGGGTCTTTTACAAACCCCTTTCTCAGAGGCTTTATCTGAGGCGGAGGTCTCAACCCCTCCTAAAAAATTAGATTAAAAAGAGGAGCTGGGTTAGTACCATAGTCTCCTCATTCTCAGGAATCAAAAACCACTAAGGCTCAGGTTCATGTGGAACTGAAACCAAAACTTGCAAAAATGACTGACATCTATCTCAGCACGGGAGTCTAAAACTCCGTCCATGGTGCCGGCCTTGACCACGGAACCGATCATGACTACTTCTCTCACTGTACCGACCACTCCCACGGTACCACAGACCATCTCAGCACCAAAAATTAGTTTTTCCATTAAAACCGGTCACCCCCCCACATCACAACCTTCTGATCTTCCAACCACAGTGCCAAAGGTTGAGACACTAGCCAGGCCCAGATATTATCCATCAGTTGACCTCTTTGTTTGACAGCAACTAAGTCCATTCCTTGATTGGCCCAAATCTCCATCGAGGATGTCAACCCTTTCCACCAGGAGCCTTTCAGAGCCCAATGTAGTGAAACGTGGATCAGCTCCTAGCGGCCAGAGGCACCCTAACTCCATCTAGAACCTCCCTCCCACCCAGAGCCGAGGAATTTTCCCCACAGACTCTGACATATATTCCTCCAACCTCCCTGCAGGTATTGGACCCCTTGATGCAGACGCCTATCCCGTTGCCAGCTTTTTCGGTTCCACTGGTAGATCTTACCATGTTTCTGTAGTCTACCCTGTGGTCCACTGCTCAAACTGAGCAGACCCACCCTTGAGGCCATGACTGGTCTGTTGGCACAGTGACCCCTAGTACAGTGCCAATTTTTTTTTTCTACTGCAGTGTCTACGGTTCTGGGTGCTTTGGCAGCTCTGAGTCCTCTCTGGGCTCCTTCACTGGGGGTGGGCTCGGAGCAGCTTGTGACCCCGGTTCCGAGGTTGTCTTTCTCTGTTCTGGGCTCCCATCCCACTTTGGATGGGCCTGCCTTCCAGGTTATGGAGAGGGCACTTGCCTCAGTAGGTTCACAGTTGGCCGCATCAGTGCTGGAATGCCACATATACATGTCGTTTGTTTCACAGTTGACACAGTCCACTATGCTGGGCATCAGGCACGGGAGCAGCAAGATACCCTACTGCAGGGCCCCCTCTCTTAGGAGTCCTCTTCGGATGTTCCCCTTGAAGAACCACCCTGTAAGAGATCATGCAAGAGGAAGCACATTGATTCCCCTCAGGAATCCCTCACTGAAGATACGGATTTCGATGAGGGGAAAGGGTTGCCACAGTTGCCCCCTGAGGATGTCTCATTTGGAGACATAGTGGAGATTTTGAAACAGAGGAGTGACTGGAAGTCCACCAGCCCTTCTGAGGAATCTGTATTCTTGCATGCTTTCCATGCTCGACCCTCTACTTCCTGGGTGACCCCACCTGCAGATGATTTAGTCCAGCTCATCGTGCAGAGTGCCTGGAAGACTCCTGACACCATTGAGCCAATCCCCCGGAGACCAGACAAAATACTCACCCCTCCAGAGGATCAGCCCCATTGGTCCAAAGGCTTAGCAGTAGACGCTGTAGTGGTGGTGGTGGCCACAAGGAAAAACTCGCAGAGGAGAGCCCTGCTGTCCATCCTCCAAACAGGGAGTTTTGGATGATGGACAGGCTAGGTAAGCAGGTTTATGCTTCAGCAACCTTTGCCATATAGTCGTTAAGGTACCTGGCATATTTTACCCGTCTCCAGAGAGACCTCATCACGGAATTCTAAGGAACTTTGGCAAGAGCTGTGTCTGAGGTACGTGACATAGTTGCCTCACAGCTGGCCACCCCGGAATCCATATCTAACTTGTCCATGGGGTTGATTTCACATACAACCGAAGGGGTGGCCAGAGCAGCAGGTGCAGGCGTTGTCATGAGACGTCACGCCTGGATGCACTTGTGCGACTTTGTGGACTCTCTCAAGTCTTCCTTCGTCAGCACTCCCATTTACACTTCCTCCTTTTTTGGGCTAAAGGTTTAAAAACACACTAGCCAGGTGTGAGGAGGAGGACAGCAAGACCCTATCTGCTGTGGGCATACATTTTTCCGCTCTCCAACGATCCTACTCGGAGAAGTAGAAAGATGTAGTTCAGGAAATCCCAAGGGCCTATCCATGACACGTGGTGAGTTTTCGTTTTGAGGCAGAGGGGGGATCTCCGTAGGAAAATGCCCCCCCCCCAAGGCAGAGTAGGTCTGCGTAATCAGGTGTCCAGAGATCCTTTTTCTAGGCAGCCCTACCAGCTCTCCTGAAGAGCGGCCCGATTTGCCTGCCTGTGGAAGCAGTCTGAGGACTATTCTCTCTGCACCATTTAGCCTGTCAGTGCATAACGACGGATTCTTGGGTGCAGACGATAATTACCAGAGGTTATCACATCCCCTTTGATCCTTACCCGAAGCCGCAAAGGCGAATCCCCGACATTCCACCCAGTCAGAGGGATATAGCAGTACAATAAATTTGAAAGATGCTCGAAAGAGTCATCCAGATAGGTCCCACCAGACCGGGTAAAATCTGGATTTTACTCAAGGTTCTTTTTAGAGTCAAAGATGGGACTGGAGGCCAGTTTTGGACCTCTGCTTCCTAAACAAGTTCATCAAACAGACCAAATTCCAGATGGTCATGGTTCAGGCTATCCTTCTGTTTCGGGAGAAAGATGACTGGATGTGCTGAATAGATCTCCAGGCCGCGTATTACCATATAAAAATGGACAAACGCTACAGGGAAGTATCTCCGCCTCAGGCTGTGAGCCAATCACTACCAATTTTGAGCACTGTCCTTTGGTCTCTCCACAGCCCCCAGAGTGTTTACCAAATGCGTGGCAGTGGTAACAGCTCACTTGAGACTGCAAGGATTCAGGGTGTTACCATATTTAGACAATTGGCTCCTTACCGCCCCCCACCAGGCATCTACTGCTTCTCACCTTGTACTATACTCTACAGCTAGCAAGATCCCTAGGGATCTCTGTAAACAAAGAGAAGTCAAAAGTAATACCTACTCAAAGCCTAGAATTCATAGGAGCAACATTCAACACAAGGTCTTGCCTAGTCACCCTACCACTTCACAGGCTTCAGAGACTAAGTTCTCAACTCTGACTGATACTCTCTCAGGACAAAGTCCCAGCTCGTTCAGTCCTTCAACTGTTAGATTCATTTGCAGCAATCATTACTATATAGTTAAGACTACACATGAGATTACTACAGTGGCACCTAGTGTCACAGTGGTCCCTATTAACACATCCTATGTCCCACCCGATCTGCATAACGAACCGCTGCAAGCAAGATCTGAATTGGTGGATGAAGCCAGAAATGGAGTTATGCAGTCGCCCCTTCTCACCCTCTCAGCCCAAGGTCGTTGTGACCATGGATGCATCCCTGATGTGGTGGGGGGGACGTTTTCAGGGAAATGGTCCAAGGCACTTGGTCCCCCGTGGAGGTCAATTTGCATAGGATCTGAGGGCGGTGCTTCTGGAGCTGCAAGCATTCCAGTCTGCCCTCCTGTTGGGGACAATTGCTTTCCAGTCGGACAACATGTCAGTCATCTGGTATATCAACAAATTGGGGAAACCAGATCCTACTGGCTGTGTCGGGAAGCCATGAGAATTTGCAATGGGCGATAGCCTCCAACTGCTTTCCGATAGCAGCACACATTCCCAGGAATTCCAGCGTGATTGCGGGCAAACTGAGCAGGCGTATTGTCCTGTCTTACGAGTGGTCCCTCAACCCAGTAGTAGTGACAGATTTTCCGTCGCTGTGGTCAGCCTTGCTGCAATCTGTTTGCGTCCCCCACCAGCCACAAGTACAGCAGCTACTTTTCCCTGATCCCACCTCAGGGTGGAGTCCTCGAGGGATGCTCCAGTACACAATTGGCCCCTGGGACTACTTCCTCCTTTTCCTCTAATACCACGGTTTCTAAAGAAAGCTGTTCGGTTGAGAAGCAAAGTAATAGTCATTGCGCCCTGTTGGCCCCGACAAGTCTGGTACCCTTTCTTTTGGCCTCACCTGGTTCACCGACACTAGATTCTGGATCCAACTCCAAGACTACTGTCGTACCCACAGGGGTTGATCCATCCAAACCCTACCGAGCCTCAAGCTGAGAGCTTGATACCTCCACTTCCAGTAATTGCCATGCAAAATCTCTCTTCCTCTGTCAAAAAATACTTCTGGCTTCCCATAAACCATCTACCAGGAAGATTATAGTAAATGGAACAGATCTGTGTTTTGGTCTCGGGGGGGGGGGGGGGTAGACCCATTTCAGCTCCATTTCAGCTCCATTCAGTTCTAGAGTATTTATCAACCTTATTACATTCAGGAGCTTCAGCTTCTATGATCGGGTCCAGTTGGCGGCTATCTCAAACTTTCACAATGGTTTCTAAGACTCTCTTTTTAATATCTCACTGCCTCTGTAAAACCTTCATGAAAGGGGTTATACATATAAAACCGCCCTTCAGAGAGCCCACTGAACCTTGGAATTTGACACTGATCCTACAAACTTTGACTTTGTCATCCCTTTGAGCCTGCTGCCACTTGTGATATAAAATTCTTGTCTTGGAAGACTTTCTTCTCGCCGAGGTAATGGTTACCAAGAATAATGTCAGAATTATAGGCCTTGTATAAAACGTCCTTACATAGTTTTCCACAAGGAGAGAGTATCTCTTCGGACTTAACCCCTCCTTTCCTACCCAAGGTTGTCTCAAAGTTAAATGTTAATCAATCAATTGACCTGCCAGTTTTCTTTCCAAACCTTTCTAATAAAGGAGACTATTGTTTACATTTATTAGATGTACATAGACCATTATGTTTCTACTTAGACAGGACTAAATCTTTCCAAAAATCTGATCAGTTGCTTCTGTCCTTTTCAGGACCCAAGTTGGGAAAATCATTTTCCAAAGTCACTTTGGCGAAATGGCTGAGAGACTGTATCTCTTTTGCCTATCAACAAAACCAAATGTGTTTACCAACTAAAATGAGGGGCGTGCTCAACCAGATCAGTTGCTACTTCGGTGACTTTTCATTCCAGAGCTTTTATGGATGACATTTGCGCAGCAGCCACATTGCCTACCCCACATACCTTTATCACTCATTGCAAATTGTATTTGGTCTCCAGGGTGAGAGCATCTTGTGGCTCAATGGTGCTCAGGAATATACTTCCATAGGACCTCCCAGGACATAAAGTAGCTAGGGACTCTGTCCCATCTGTCATGAATGAATGAAGATTAACAACCTCAGATAAAGAAGTAATGTTCTTACTGTAACATTCCATCTGTGTTATTGGTCTTCGTTCATTCATGACATCCCACCCTCCTTCTCCCTCCGAAAGACTCCTGGTGGTTTGGATTTGGTCCGGTTTACTTGACAGGGCTTTTACTTGTACAAAGCCTCCCCTTTCCTTCCAGGCAAACTCGATCTGAGGAGATAAGGAGAGAGGCACTATGGGTAACCTTAGCTTGAGAGTTTTTGGCTGGTGCAAGCTTCTTATATCAGCCAAGTCGGTTCCGAGGACGGAACAGAGACCCATCCATTGTGAAGATCAGCAATACAGATGGAATGTTATGGTAAGTACATAACTTCTTTGTCTGTGAATGCCTTTTTGTCCATCTGTATCAAGATATTTATGCATTGCATCACTTTACTACCATAATAACAATGTCTGCTAAACAAACCAATAGCACAAAAATTCATTTGCCACATCTGTAACCATAAACCCTTTATTCTGCAAATTAACTTAGGTTCATAGATGTGTACTGGGCTAATTGCCCTGGAGTCTTTACAAACCTAGCCTATAGGATTACCCTGACATTGTGCCACCCGACTTTAGTTCCCAGTGCCTTGGTCGAGTAGAGCCACTGGAGTGATCCCAAGGGTGAATTTTCTATTTCCCATCCACTCATCAAGGTTTCTCTTGAAGAAGGCCAGGGAGGTGGTCTGTTTGACATGTATGGGAAGTCTATTCCATAGCAAGGGTAGTCTTATGAACCTGTCCCTCCAGCACATTCTGTTGATTGTGGTAATGAGGTTGAGGTCACTGGCACATGTGGTGTGGACGGATTGTGATTTCTTTAGATGTAGCACTTCAAACAGCTGGATCAGACATGGCTTTGTATGTCAACCAGAGATCGCCATTAAGTAGGTGATATGAGACGGAGAATAGTTGGGGTTTGAGTCTGTCCATATAGGACAAGTGTTAAGGCCTAGGATCCTCTTTGTGAGGTACTTTTGCAGCCTCTCTAGGTGTTGCAGGTGTCTAGTGAAGTACATGCCAAATGGGGCATTGTACTCAGTGATTGGCCTAATGAGGGAAGAGTAGAGGGAGACAATGACCTCTTTTTTTCTGGGATGCAAACCCTTATTAATGAGATGTGCCACACAGAAGGACTTTCTGACCACAGTGGCAGTGTGGTGGTAGAGAGGCTGCTGCCGACCTGTGTTCCCAGATCTCTTATAACACCTTCTGTGTTCAGTGGACTACCATCAATGTGGTAATTCATGGGAACCGGGTTTTTCCCAAAGGGGATGACTACACATTTTTTGGCATTGAGCTTAAGGCCATGGTTCTGACACCAGTCGTTGGTCTCAGTAAGACCTTTCTGTAGGATGTCAGCATCACTTGGGCGAGTTAATGGCTCCAACTTGCAATCATCTGCGAACTTTGTCAGCCAGAGACCCTTTGTGTTGGCCTGGACTTAAGAGAAATAGATGCCAAACAGGAGAGGACCCAGGACCGAACCCTGTGGGGACTCCACTTGTGACTGGTTGGCAGTCTGACTTGGAGTCCGCTACTTTCACACTGTGGGTTCTGTCTGTGAGCCAGTTTGCAACCCACTTAGTGATATAGGGGTTGATGCCTAGCTTAGTGAGGTTTTCCTTATTCCTGAAAGGGGAATGGTATCAAATGCCTTGGCCAGGTCAAGGTAGGGTGTATGAATCACCTTACCTTCATCCACATCTCTGGTGACTGACTCAAAAAAGTCGACCAAGTTGAGCAGGCATGATCTACCCTTCAGAAAACCAGACTGTGTGGTATCCAGAGTTTGGAGATTCCCTATATCCTTGTTTATTAGGTTCATGATGATGCATTCCATAGCTTTGTATATCAGACTCGTCAGGCTAATGGGGAGATAGTTCCCAGGGTCTGTAGTCGCTCCTCCTTTGTGGAAAGGGATGACTGTAGCAGTGCGCCATTCTGTAGGGGCAAAGCCTGAAGTGAGGCTGTGATTGAACAAGGCACACGGGTGAGGTACCAGTTCACACAGTAGTTCATGTAGAACACAGCAAGGGATATTGTCGGGTCCCATAGAAGCTGTATTCTTGGCCCTGGACAGTGCTGTTTTAACCTGTGCAGCAGTAATACTGGGTGCCTGGCAATCTACTGGTATTGTGATTGGTCCTTTGGGGGGGGTAAAGTTGACACTGAATCTGTCAACTATCATTTGTGGTATACCGTACACAACATAAATGCGTACTGTTAACCCTGTTTTTTCTAAGTGGCCACACCCAACATGTGTTTCTGAGCACTTCAGCTGTGCCAGCCGACCTGGAATTTATTTTATCTTTAACCCATAAATCTGCATGTTCCTGCTATAAACAATTCTTTAAATTCTATACATTTGCACAATCTACTGCATGCAAATTCTTACAAGTGTCATCTGTGTGAACTGCTCTACATTGTGTAGCAATTTTATTTTTCCATAAAATATTGTCTTACTGAAGTCTAAAACATGTACTTGATGACATGCCCATACCTAGTACGGAGCTGTTAACACTTCTGTTAGCTGCTGTTAATATTTTAAATCCTGACAACACTGCTTTATGCCCTCTAATAAAGGTCTATTTGTAACTGAAGTTGAATTGTCTGTATTAAGCAGTATATTATTCCATATTTTTTTGTAAGCAATGAAATACTGCCATTTGTTTTAACCTTAAAGACATATATAAATGCTCTGGTTTGATGCAGAAATGCCACACCCTTTGTAGATAAGCTGAAAATATTTTCTTATAGAACTTTCTTCTTTACTTTGCTGTGGAATCTGTATAAGATTTACTTTACCAGACTGATCAAAATCTGATCGGTCTTATCCCCCCTTTCATTGCAATATTTGCACTGGTTTGTAAAAAGAAATTAGAATTGATTACATTCTCAACATCTGTAATGTGAACTTGAGACATTGCCTGCATGTTACGTATGTTAACTGTGTTGACATCTGTATGTGCAATACTGTGACTTTTCTGTACTTAGATTTACTTGTAACGTAGATTTATTACATTCTGAACATTTGCATTTGAAATTGTACTGTGACAGCTCTGTATGTTGAATTACATGTGCTGTAGCATTTACACTGATGTCTGAAAACTGTGAACAATTATTGACAAAAGCTGACTCATTCTGTGAATCGAGATACTGTCTGTTACAGTGTGCTCATAGCCGGCCTTAGGCATAGGCCAACTAGGAGGCCGCCGCTGTATCAGGGGTGCTTTTGCACTATTTATTTGGTGTAGGCAGACCAGGATGGGGGCACTGGGTGGTGTGGTGGTGGGGCGCCGTGGAGACCTTTTGGCTAGGGCACCAGTTGACCTAAGGCTGCTCCTGAGTGTGCTGCTGTGAAACAACTCTTTTGCATCAGGAAAGACTTAACATTCCTAAACAAAAAACTTTTAACTTTAAAAAATTGTGTTCCAGAAATGTTCATTGAAACTGTTTTACCCAGTTTTTAACTTTTTAAACCAGACATTTACTGGTGTCTTAACTGTAGAAATATTACTTGACATGTTTATGCAAAAGGTATGGAAGTGACTTTTATTGATATATTTAAACTTCTCTGAGCTTTTTTTTTTTTAGATAAAAGTGCATATAAACTCTTACATAACTTTGACTCTGGAAGAACGTGTCCTGTCATCTAGAGCTTTTTAACTTTTTCTTGCTTCTTGGCTGTGTGATGTCCCACTGAAAACTTGAAAGTTTATGGAGATGGTGAAGTACGTTGCTGTAAACTGGATAATGTGTTTTTATGTTCTGGAGGAGCACTGCTGAAGGTTGTAGATTTTCTGAAATAGTGCAGGTCTGTTGATGTTCTTTTAGGCTTCTCTGAAGTAATGTTTAAATACAGGTGCTCTGCAAACTAATAGCTGGAATTACTGTATATAGAGGTACCGTCTGCTCTGGCTGTCTTCTGTATGGAGTATTAGCGGTGTCTTACCGAACAGTCTACTCTGTATGCTGTTGGCTATGTCCTTATTCTGTATGGAGTTCAGTCTCCTCCCTGGAAAAACACTGGTGTGCTGTTGAAAAGTCTGTTATGAAACTTGATGTAGTTACTGATGGACTGGAAAAAGTGTTACTGTAAATACAGCTGTGTCTGTTGTGCACTATACTGGAAACAACTGAAATGAGATTGGAATGAAAGTCTGCATCTGCTGATTACCCAAACTTGTGTTGAACAGGTACCAGTCTCTCCTTTATGGGCCAAGTCTTTTTGTACTTTCACAATAAAGTCTGCACATGCTATAGTTAAGTTAATATTTTATTAGATGTTAACAATATCCGATTATGGTCTTCAGTAACAGTGCTGATAACAGCAGTCTGTAGAAATGCTGGATAACACCAAATGTGTCCAAATGTTCTGCAGGTATATTCTGATTCCTTTCAGTAATATCAACTGAAACAGTCTTTTCCTCCTGAATAGTAAGGATATTTGACATGCTTTTCTGTACTTAGGCTAGAGTGTCTGTACTGCAAAAGACACACTTGCATTTCAGTCAAAAGCTAACTACTGACTTCCCTGACTGAGTCTGAAGTATATTTAAATAGTACCAAAAACATTGTAATGTTTTACAAGGCTTGTCTTGCATGTGCCTTTTTATCTAGCATTACATTACAAGTATACATATGTTTCCCTTGAGGAAGGAACATTCATTATTTCTGCAGATCTCATGCTTGGCCAGCAAGATTATATTTTCCTTTCTAATGAACTGTCTTTCCGTGAAACTGAATGCATACATGAAAACACAAGTCTGACTCTATATTTTCAGGTCTGTTATTCTACCTTAATGTACTGTAGTGGATTTGCTAAAAATACAGAGACCCAGAAAAAAATCAACTAGAAAAGGTAAAAAGAAAACTGACTGGGAAGAATTTTGCAGCTGTTCAGCAAACAGCAGTTCAAACTCCAGCTTTGGTGCAAGACCTGGCTTCCAATACCCTAGAAGAAAAAAGAAATAAAATATGTTCAGAGCTGTTTAAAATAAACAAAATATTGAAGGGGTATATCAACTTAAATAACAAAGGCTGTAAAAATGGAAGAAGCCTTAAACAGCTATTCAGGTGAACTGATAAAACTGCAAAAATCAGAGGTGAAATTAAGAAAATATTGGCCGATTATGACTGCTGATTAAGAGCTAAGTGGTAGAGTTAAGAATAGAGCCTATAGGGAAAACCTGAGAATCTGAGGTTATCCTTTTCATTCTTCCTCACTAATGGATCTAAGATCCGATGCTCGAATCTGACTTGGCCACATTTACAAGACTTCAGATCCAATCCTCTAGTTCCTCCCTCTACCCATAATGCTCTAGTCCACCCCCAACTCCTCGGATCTCATTTACTGCCATAGCTGCAAAACGGAAAGATCCTGCCTCAGGTGTAAATGTCTATTATGGATAATTTTTGGATAATTCTTGTACTTTTTTTTTCTAGCTCTTATGTAATTACTTTGAAACGTAGTTCTCCTGTAGTTTTTCGCAGGCATTAGGGCTTTCTCTATTTACTGTTGTATTCCCTCTCTCATACCACTCATGGTGCTTGACTGGCTTTTTGTTTCTAAGTACATGTGTGTGTGAGTTCACTACTCAATACAAAATTCCACAGTCCCGAGACTCTGAAATCAGAGGACCAGAATCTTGAGATTGCGGAATCTCAAACTAAAAAAAAGTAAAACACAAAACAGACTTTTCTAACGTAATCCTATCATAAACGTATCCTGCACCCCCTACAACTTAAATATACCAACTCTAAGATCGCACTACAGTGGAGTGAACGGCAAACTTCCCGCTCCACACTGTACGGCAATTCCCATTCACTACTTTTGAGATTCTGCAATCTCTAGATTCTGATAGTCTGAATTCAGAGTCTCGGAATTGTGGAATTTTAGTATTACGTAGTGTACCTGTGTGTACATGTGTGTATCTATCTGTATCTATAGATCTATATCTTTATATACCTATGGATGGATAGTTTATATATATGTGTGTGTGTATATATATATATATATATATATATATATATATATATATATATATATATATAAAAATTAGATATAGATATGTATAGAGTAGATATAGATGAAGCTATATAGATATATTCATATAGATATATAGATATATATAGATGTATCCATATAGATAGATATATCCATATAAATGTATATATGTATATATATATATATATATATATATATATATATATATATATATGGATACATCAGTATACATCTGTCTATGTACACACATACATATGTATATATGATATGTTTCTTATTTTGTTTAAAAAAATGTTTTCCTTCTGTCTGTGTTGACTTGTTAGGTTAAAATCTACATTAGTTTAAATCTTTAACCTCCCGATTGAACTTGGTGTTTGAAAATGCTTTTTCTTTCTTTCAGGGTTTTCTGCTACCGTCATGTCTGAAAAACCCGCACCACAGAAACCTACAGGTTTCAAGAAATGCACTTCTTGTAGGCATAGATGCCCCCAAGAAGTGTGTATATTGTTTAGGAGTGTCCCACCTGGACTCTCCATGTGCCTTTTGTGCAGGCTTTAATCAGAGAGTTCTCTCGGATCATAGGAACAAATTTATCCTGAAAGGATTACTTCCTGCTGGGGCTCAAACTCCCCCCCCCCCCCCCCGAACAGTCTCAAATTGTTTCAGAGACTAGAAAAGGACACTAAGCCAAATCTCCTCAGAGTCGGCTGTGAAATTGCAGAAAGTCTCTGATCCAGCTTCCAACTTCCTCAGATCCTAGGCCTATCAGGCTACCCTCAGATCCGCTGGCTCAGCCCTGAGAGTAGTTCACCCTTTCTGGCCACCTCTTTTTCACACTCCAGGCCTTCGGATCTAATGAGTAGAGGCTGTACACTAGAAGTTTTGTTGAAACCAGTGTCTCCGGCTCTGCCTCCCCAGTTGTTCAAGATGCCAACAAAGCACTGAAGGCCGGTGTCCACGACTTCATCTAGGTCTTGTAGGAGTTGACAGAAGCAGACATGGACAGGATGATGCAGAGATTCCTTAGGGCTCAAATTCAAATGGGGGGTCCTGCCAGCTACATCCCCTACCTGGATCCATGAGCCCAGCAGATGCTGTCTTTCCCTGATCCGACCCCCAACTTCGTAGTCACAGGATCCAAGATCCCCAAGAGGTTTGGCATCAGATCGAAGGAAGGCTCCCTTCCTCTACTCCAGTGGTATCCCTTACTAGTCCTGCTCTAATGCTGACAGATCGGCACCAGGTCCAAGGGGGTTGGGTTCAGTTCCCATTTCATTGGATCCTTCCCTCCCCCTTAGTGCCTCAGCCCTGGCAGTCCTGCTCTAATGCTGACAGATCGGCACCAGGTCCAAGGGGTTGGGTTCAGTTCCCATTTCATTGGATCCTTCCCTCCCTCTTGGTGCCTCAGCCCTGTACAGCTCTGGTCTGATTCTCTTTGGATGGCTTGGATGGTGGGGCCTCATCTCCGAGGGAGGGAGAGGTTATCCCGGGTCCTGCAGCCTTCCAGGTAGTAGAAAGGGCGCTCTGTCTGCATAGAAAACTTTCATCTCTAGTCTTGTATCCTATCCTCACCCCTCATTGGATCTAAGCTCTGAGCCCATCCGCTCTGATTCTCCGAGTCAGCCAGCTGAGGGAAGCCTCCACACAAGTTCCCCAGAGAGATTCCCCCTTTCTTCTGACACCTCTTTGAAACACCCCACTGAAGAAATACCTCGGGAGAGAAAGTACAAGAGGAGGCACATAGATTGTCCTATGGAGCCTCTCAATGAGGGCACTGGTTTTGAGGGGGAACTGACTGTTTCCTTCTGGAATATCCTGGAAATCCTCAAACAGAAAGGTGGCTGGTCCTCCCAAACTCCTCCTCCTGAGGAATCTGTGTTCCTGGAAGCTTTCGGGTCTGGCTCTTCTATGTCTTGGATAACCCCCCCCCCACTCCACCCCCAGCAGATTAACTTCTTGACCTAGTTTTCCACCAGGCCTGAAAGGAACCAGACATTGTCGAACCAGTTCCCAAGCACCCAGATATGTTTTTATCCCCCCTTCAGATAGACCTCACTGGAGCAAAGATGTCCTGTTTGCCATGGTTGTGGCTGCTGCCAGTAAGAAGGAACTAGTGGAGCAAGGCTCCTCAGTCCATCCACGGAACAGGGAGGTCCAGAGTGATGGACAGATTTGGAAAGCACCTTTAAATCTCAGCCACTTTCGCACTGAGGTTGTTAAATTACCTGGTACATTTTACCCACTTGCAGAGAGATTTGATCAAGTAGCTTTCAAACGATCTCCCTGAGACTTTGTAAGTGAAGGATCTCAAGAAGGTTTATCCTCAGTTGGCTACTGTCATCTATTGCTAATTCTTCAATGAGACTAATCTTCCATACCGTGGAGGGTACCTCACAAGCAGCAGGTTCAGGCATAGCAGTTGGGAGACATACTTGGATGAGGCTATGCGACTTTGCAAAACCTTTCAAGGAGTCTTTTGTTAATGTCCTATTTGATGGCTCCTCTTTTTTCAATCCATCAGTGAATGATGCTGTCTGTCACAGTGAGCAGGAGGGAAAGACCCCTGTCTGCCATGAAAATCAGGTTTTCTATCCCTTAACATTCATTCTCTAGGAACCAGCGAGGTGGTAAGAAAATGTGGCTCCGGAAATCTCAGGGACCTTTTCAGGACTGGTGCAGAGATGCTTCCTGCAGAGGGAGAGGAGGAGGTTTCAGTGGCAGACCTCTCCCCAGAGGTAGAGTGGGTCCACAAAACCAGGGCTTCAGGGACTCCTTCTGTGATAGGCCCTATCAGCACTCCTGAGTTGTCGGACTGTCCATATCTGGAGGCAGTTGGGGGGTCTTTTCTCCTTGAATCTGGATGCTTGAATCAATCCCACAAGTAGTACATGGGTACTAAGAATAAGAGGTTACTACATACCTTTCCCTTACACCTCCTGTTCAAAGGAAGAAACTCCCCAATGTTCCACTCAGTCAGAGGGAATTTGCAGCTCAAGTTTCAAAGGCTACTTCAAAAAAGTCATCTAAGGGGTCCCACACAAACCAATAGGATTCAGAGCTTAGTTCTGCTTCTTTCTAGTGCCACTGAAAACAGGGGACCTAAGAACAATTCTTCATCTAAGCATTTTGAATCTGTATGTAAAGTCCAAGTTCCAAATGGTTATGGTTCAGTCAATCCTGCCTCTTTTGCGCAAGGATGATTGGATGTGCTCTGTAGATCTTCAGGATGCATACTATCATATCAAAATAGGTGCTACAGGAGACGCTTGCACATTTGGCTAAGGATGAATCGCTACTAATTCAGAGCACTGCCCTTTGGGCTCACCATAGCCCCAGGGTTTTCAACAAATGCATGACAGTCGTGGCAGCTCACTTGAGACTCAAAGGATTCTAGGTTTTTCCCTGTCTGAATGATTGGCTCCTCACTACCCCAACCAGGCATTAACTTCTACAAGCCAGGGATTACTTACTTCAGATTTCCAACTCTCTAGGCATTACAGTAAATCTTGCCAAATCAAAGCTGACTCCTGTACAGATGCTGGAATTTATAGGAACTTAATTGGATACGGAGACTCAAGTGACAATATTACCTCTTCATTCACATCACATCACTGAGAAATTAGCTGTGGGACTTCTGCCTTATCTGTCTCCTCCAGGAAAACTAGTGTTAAGAGTGCTTGATCAACGTCAGATGCCATTCTTCTAGTTCCATTGGCAAGGTTCTTTATGCAAATTCGTCAGTGGGTACTGGTGGTTCATTGGTCCATTCTGTACCAGCCTCTCTCATTTCTAGTAAAACTCACTCTGATTTGCAAACGTCATACGCTTTGGATCCAGTCTGATGACTGCTTTCTTGGCAGACTGTTCTCTTCTTTTAACAGTAGCCGTAGTGATACTTACCAACTGGGTTGGCATTTCATGGGAAAGATGGTCCAAAGCATGTGGTCCCCCTCCGGAGACCAAATTGCATATTTGCATCTTGGATATGAGCAGTCCTCCTGATGTTGCAAGCTTTTCAGGATGTTTTCCCTCTAGGGACTATTGCAATCCCTACAGAAAACAGGTCATCTAGTACATCAACAAAGGAGGAAGAAGCCTGTTCCTACATGTTGTGTAGGGAGACCATGAGAGTCTGGGAATGGGCAGGGTCTTCAGACAGTTCTTATTGTAACCCACATACTGGGAAAAACCATTGCACTGGAAGACTCAGCAGGTCCATCCTGATTCCTAACGATTGGTCCCTCAGTCAAACTGGCCAATACGATCTTCAGCTGCTGGGGTCAGCCTTGCTGTGATCTGTTTGCCTCTCCCCTCAACAAGTGCAGCAAGTACTTCACTGTGATTTCCCCTCCGGGGGAGTAACCAAGGGATGTTCTAACTCATGACTGCCCCCCCTGGTTTCCTCTATGCTTACCCCCCCTTCCTCTGATCTCAAAGTTTTTACTGAACGCTAGCAGGCTGAAGAGCTCAGTCATCCTAATTGCCCCTTCTGGCCTCTACATGTATGGTTTCCCTTCCTCTGGTCTCAATTGAAATATCCTCCATGGATGCTGGAGCCCATTCAGGATCTCTTATCTCATCCATCAGAAAGTCAACATTCCAATCTGCATGCCTTCAAACAGATCGCATGGTTTCTCCACTTCCAGTGATGGTAAGAACTGTCCAGTCTCGCTTCCACCGTTCATGACATTATCTTAGCCTCTCAGAAGGCCTCCACCAAGAAAATCTGCAGAAGTAAATGGAAAAGATTTTCTGTTTCGATGTTCAATCAGAGTATTGACCCCTTTTTAGCACCTACTGCAGCCATTCTTCTTTTTCTCACCATTTTTAAGGAAGGGGCTAGTTTTTCTACTATTAAACTTCAGTTAGCAGCCATATCCAACTTCAACGCTGGAAATGAATCTTTATCCCTGGCATCTTATAGATTATGCAAGGCTTTCATAAAGGGAATATTCCACCTTAGACCCTCCGGTAAATGATCCCTGTCCTCCTTGAGATTTCACAGTGGTTCCTCAAGATTTAACTCGGAAACCCTTTGAACTGGCAGACAAATGCAATATGAAATTTCTTTATTGGAAAACTATTTTTAGTAGCTGTCACTTCAGCAAAAAGAATTTCTGAGCTCCAGGCCTCATCTAGGCCTCTGTACATTATTTTCCATAAGGATAGTGTCTCTTCGAACCCAACCCTTCCTTTCTGCCCAAAGTGGCTACTGAGACTAACATTAACCAGTCCATTCAATTACCAGTTGTCTTCTCCAGCTGTACTGATAAAGGCGAATGTATGCTGCACCTGCTTGATGTTCACAGACTGTTATGTTTCTATTCAAAGAACAAAACCATACAGGAAGTCTGATCAGCTGCTTTTTTGTGTCCTTTTTTCCTAACCACTTGGATCAGGCAGAATCCAAAATTACTCTGGGCACATGGATTACTAATTTTATCTTGATTTATTCTCAAAAGGGTTTGGAGTTGCCTCTTCCTTCTAGAGCGCATTCCACTGGATCTATGCCTACGTCATCTGCCTCTTCTTCAAGAGCATCCATTGACAAAATCTCCACTGCAGCCAGTTGGTCAAAGACTCTTACCTTTGTTACACATTACAAGTTGGACATTGTCTCCAGAAGCAGAGCTCCTTGAGGGCTTCCTAAGAGTTAAGTAGCTAGGGACTCTAATGAATTAGTGAGGAAGAATGAAAAGGACAACATCAGAAGTTATGTACTTACCATAACTTGGCATCTGTGTTGTCCATTTTTGTTCTTCCTCACCTTCCTGCCCAACCATCCCCCAGCCCAGACACTCCTAGAAGGACCTATAGATGTTATAGGAATCCTCATGTTCTTGGTTTGAGCCTCATCTGTCTCTTGTTTCTGACTGTCTTTGTGACTCAGTAAGCAGTAAAGCTGCAGACTCAGTCTGAGGAGTTGGGGATGGAGTAGAGCATTGTGGGTAGAGGGAGGAGCTCGAGGCTTAGCTCTGAAGTCATGTAAATGCAGCAAGTCAGATCTGAAGATCGGATCCTAGACCCATTTGTGAGGAAGAGTGAAAATGGACAACACAGATGCCAAGTTGTGGTAAGTACATAACTTCTAATTTCTGCTGTATCAGAGAAACTGGAAGGAACAGAGTAATTTTATGGAAGTACAAATAAGCAACAGAACTTGTATTCCACAGCAGGATTTGTTTAAATTGAAAGGGCTTGTGTGTGTGCTCCAAACATGGCCATGAGAAGGCAGCCAAGACCTGTATTAGTAAAGATTTTATACCAGCAGAAACTCTTCCTGTCAAAACTGTGGCAGAAGAGTAGAGTATTAAAATTGGAGACTGCAGAGTGTTTGTGGAAGTGGCTTTTCACTGTACAGGCAGAAGAGAAGAAAATTCATCCCAGCAGACGGAGAATGTCAAGAGGCAGGTGTGAGTTTCAAGCTGCTGTATCTAGCTGTCTTAATAATATTTGTTTCCTGGAGGAACAGAGTCATTTTTGATGCAGAACAGGCTAAGGAGGAAATACAAAGTTTGTCCAAAAAGATGTGAGGCAACCAATAGATGGGGACTTTGCTTCTCATTGTTCTGATAATAAAACTCATAGAGAGACTTTGCCATTACAATATTTTTCCAGTGTTCCAAAGGAAAATGCTTGACAGAGAGGAAAACACAGGAGTTGACTGGAAGAATCAGGAGTACCTTGGATTTCAGCAGGAGTCTGGGGATGGGAGATGGAGATGAACAGGAAGACCGGCAAAACTCTAATTGGAGAATAGATGTGAGATCATAAAACTCTAGTCACATTTGTGAAATAGAAAAGTGGAAAGATTGGACTTAAACTTGTGGAGAACTAAAAAGTGTGTACTCCGTGTCATTAATTTTTGGAAGGACAGTAACGGGAAGGGGGGGGGGTAACTGTAACTAAAAACATTTTCTTAACAGTATTTTTATAAAACATTTCTTGATATAAATTGCATGCTGTATAGTAAAACATTTTTATTTGTTTGTGATAAAGATACTAAAGTAAACAAGGTATTTTTAATCTCAAGAACTGTAGCCATTACAGTGTAAAAAGAGAAGAAAGGCTAGACAAAAGCATGTTTAATTTAATATGCTGTATTTTTGGTAGTTAAGGTGGGGTGTGGGATGTAAAGCTACACATTATAATATATCAGAAAACCGCAATGGTAAACTGAAGCACGACTTGTATCACCATTCAGTAAAATAAAATAATTTATTTTCAAGTAGGTAAGCACTTTCACCACAAAATGTGACTTCATCAGACCATTTACAAGTAATTTTTGTGTGTATAAGGAAGTAAGAGAATATTGACTAATAAGTTTTCCTTTAGCAAATAAATGTTAATGTGAGTTGAGAAGTCTGCAGTTAGGGTAGCTGTACATTTTGTTTCCACAGAGACATGATGAGTACAGGGTAATAAATACCAAAACATTTTAAGGATAAAAGTTAACGTTTTCTGAAAAGTATACAAGCTGTTTTTCATATCTTGGAGGGAAATAACGCTAAGACAAAAATCTTACAATTAGTGTAAGTGGGAGCACAGGCTGTAACATGCAACTTAGTGTGGATATCCATTATTTTAGGTTATGTAATACTTGTGTGTGCAGCTATCAAATTGGGACAGTTCCTGTCAGAAGGGCTAAACTTCATTATTTCATTATGTACATAGTTTGCTTGTTTTAAGTTAATAGGCTATAGGGATGTTGTTGGGGTATGGGGTGTTCTTGAGGTATATTACTTTTTTTTTTGTTTGAGGGTTTTCTTTAAACAAAAATTCTTGTAAAATGTGACATAGGTTCAGATGGAGACTGCAAGAAATAAGTATAAAAGTCCTTGTAGCACAGAATCTGGAAATAGACATAAAAAAAGCTGTTTTATACATTATATATATATATATATATATATATATATATATATATATATATATACACACACACACACACATACACAATAGGTGGGAATAATAACTTCATATCATAATTGCTACATTATCAGCATTGATTTGGAGTATTAATGGCCTCATAGTTGTACACAAAGAGTGAATTATATTAAATGCAGAGTGCAAATAGCTCTACTAGTAGAGAGAAATTTGGAAAGAAGTGAGCACATGAATTTGATAAAGTATTTCAGGAGGGATATTCAAAATATCCGGGACAAGTAAAATGTGAGTTACACTGAGTTACACTAATTCCTAGAAGAACTCCAATAGTGATCAGAAGAGGACAAAAATGATTGGGGGTGATAAGGGGCTACTGGCAAGAGGGGAGGAGGATTACTCTAGCATGGATTTATATTCCACCTAAAACTGCTGTTATGGAGCTTAAGAAAATGTTTTGAGAAATCAGCTTTTAGCAGGAATATTACTTATAGGTGATGGCTGGAATTTGATTTGCAAGAGTGAGGATGTATCAGGGTTCCTAGAAGGGAAATGTAACAAAAGAGAGTAGATTTCTAAAGAAATTTATGAAAGTGTTTGGTATGGAAGGTGTGAATTTAATAGTAGGAACTCTTTACACACTATTCCCCAAGGTACAACACTTGGGCTAGACTAGACAGAAATTATATTTCACAGGAACATGTGCAGTCATTTAATTGAAAGATTCAACACTCCTCCAAACGCTATTTCAGATCATCCATGAATAACTACATTAAACATGCAGGGTAATAAAATAAAAATGAGACACCAGTGCTTCACCCACCTACCTGTTAGAAAGAGAAGAATGTAAGGAATAGGTAGTGGAAGTTATTCATGAATTATTTGGGAAGATAGAAATTTCTTCAGAGGTTATACTGAGCGAATGGGATAAAATGAAAGTGGAGTTTAAAAATAGGGTAGAAGTAAAAGAAAAAAAATAGTTTAGTAGTAGAAATTATTATTTGGGGGGGGGGGGGCTGAGAGAGGGTAAAGTATTGCAGAATGAGAACCTCACAGAACAAGAAGAGGCACAACTGCAGATCTCTTAAAGAAAAAAATAAGTGAGTATCTGGATAATATGCACGAGTTTGGAAAGATGGCTGTTTAGCAACGATTTTTTGAAAACTCCAGACCACAAAATATTTAGTACAACCATCTTGGGCAGCCGAAAGTTGTTGCCAAACTTCAGGTGCCCATAACAAAAAAAAAAAAAAACACAGAGATCCTGTAGTTTAGAGATATTTAGAAAATTTTATGAAGACTTTTGTATAAAGCAGAGAGATGTGGAAATCAAGAGCGAGCACAGATGGAGTATACCAAGGTTAGAGATAGATGAAAGCTCAACAATTAACAGTGAAGATAGGAGGAGACGAGATGAAAACTGTGCCGTGCAGTCAATCACCAGCAAAGTCTGCAGGAATAGATGGTGTTTTGAGGAAGTTTGGAAGCTAGCAGGGAAGAAAATGATAAAGATCTGCAAGTTTTTAACAGTATTATGAAAGGGGAAAATGCCAGCATCCTGGAAGAAAGCTGTAGTGGCTGTGTAATACCTAAAGGTTGTAAAGACTCTTCAGACCCAGCTTCGTATAGGCCCATTTCAATTTTTAAACCGTGAGTATAAAGTGTTTGTCTATAGTAGCTGAAAGAATAGCAAATGTGTTGCCAAGTGGTTTTGTGGAGGGGGAGGCAAACATTTGACAACATTAAGGGATGTAGAATGTAAGAAAGTATTGCTGTCATCAGTGGATCTTGATGCAGAGAAAGTATCCGCCAGAGTAAGCTGGGATTTTGAGTAGAGCAGTTGAAGCATCTGCATTCTGTGATGCAATAATAAGGTTAATTAGAAGGATATCTGAGGGATCGGAGGCAAAAATTAGTGGGAGAGTTTCTTTTTAACAAGGTGTCTGAACAGAGGAGGAACTAGGCTAAGAGTGTCTTCTTAACCCCTTTATTTGCTTTATATTTAGTGCCATTGACAAGAAAATATAGGACTCCAAAATGTACGGATATAGTTGGTATGATGATCAAGAAATGTTTATTTGCAGACAATATTTTGTACCTGATAAAACCAGAAAAGGATATCATGGTGGTGTGGAACATCTTGAAAAAATTCAAAGTCTTTTCAGGATGTAAAATTAATGAAGGTAAAGCAATGGCCATTGTCATAAATTGTATACCCACACATGAATTGAGCCAGCAATATCCATATTTAAGGGCACACGATAAAATGAAGTACTTAGAGTATGGATTGAAAATAATTATGTTATGGCAGCTAAGAATAATGTGGGAGGAGACTAAAAAGATAATACAAAAACTGCTAAACGGGCTGCTCTTATTTATGAATATAGATAGCAAGATTGAAGCAGTGAAAACATTTTATTTCTTTTAGTTTTATATAAAAGTCTGGTATGTTTTTATCAACCAGAGAACATGAGGACAATACATAGTGGGAGAGGAAGAGGGCAAGGGTCAGGCAGAATAAGTTGATCCTTCAGCAGAACCAAGTGATTTAGTATTACCTGATTTGAAGGGCTATTTTAGAGCTACACAGTTAAGGCTCATGTACATAACACAAGCAGAATGTTGTAGTTTAAAGTGGAAAGGAATGATGGAGATTAGGAAAATTTAAGAAATATGGAGAGAGCAGGATTTTGGATGCATATCCTTAGGAAGAATACCAGCAGCAGCAGCTATAGAGAATCTGTCATAAAGTAACAGAAGGTATTCTGAGAATTAAAGTCAGCATGAGAATGGAGAAAGAGTCTGCCAACAGAGATGACTGCAATTAGGGGTGCAGAGAATAAGCAAGATGGGGCTGTAATTTATTGGAGAAAACTGGCAAAGGAACTAAGGTATTGGGAACAAATAACTAGAGAGGGAATGATAAGAGAATAGGATGAGGCCAAGAAGACATTTGGGCTGCAGGCTAGACTGCCTTCCCGATCGGGTATTGATATCAGAGTATGGGCAGAGACAAAGGGATAAAGGAATCCTAAATGAAAGACCTGCACTGGTAGAGTTTTAGTTTAATCTAGAACAGAAGTTGCTGTTAGAAATAGGAATAATTAGTAGGGCATATAAAATATTGATCAGCGACTGTAGGAATCAGTCGGGAGTTTAGAAAATATTAAGACAGGATATGCAAATCACAAGGAAACAGTGAGGACATGTGTATGGCTCCCATGTGTTCAACAAAGACTAGAAGATAGGAATTTTGCATGGAAGTGTTTGCATAGATATTTTTGTACCCCATGTTGGAGGTGTGATAGGGAAGAAAGAGGTAACTAGGAACATATGTTTTGGGAGTTTAATCATGTTGGCAGACTTAGAAATTCTCTACAGAGTACTCTGTCAAAAATATTGTAAGGAAATGTTTTATGAGCTGGGGTACAAGGTCTGAATTGTCTAGATGTAGTAAGGCCTTGCTAAATTTAATTTAGGTGGCTGCCAAAAAAGTTACTAGAAAATGGAAATGGGTCCAACTGTGTTTGAAGTACTGAATGTTGCAACAGAGATGGAAGAACTGTAAGTGGGATCTTATGGGTAGGAGCAAATTCAATAGAAATAAAATAGGAAATTGTGGGAGCAATACCTGCAAAATAATTTTTTGGAAGAGTAATTTAAGGGAAGGCTGGAATTGAGCAGTTTATGTAATATTGGATTGGTGGTATGTGATATATAATGGCTGTAACTAGGAATATTTTAATGTGGTTTGTTTTCTTTTATATAAATGTTTGCCTCTGTGTTAAGTGATTCATTAAAGCTGCTTAAAGGCTAGCAACTCCAGGGGCCTGGTGGATAGATGCCTACTTCCTAAATTAGTTGTTTCTGTATCCCTCCTCCCACATATCCATGATCTCCGGGGAGCTGGTAAAACTAGAGAAGTCAGAAATTGTCCTCATAGCTCATTTTTTTGGCTGACAGCATTGATTCCCTCTCTTACACACTTTGGCAAGAGAAAAATATAAGCAGAGTCTTCATTGTGCAGATTTTGTAATACAAAACAGTGTCTCTCTGCTGCATTTCAACCTGGCCACACTGAAGCTGATAGCCTGGATGATATCCCACTAATCCCAGGAAGACACAAGTTTTCAGAGGATGTGCTAAACATTATAAAGTCTAGGAAACCGACCCCAAGAAAATCATGCCTGTCAAAAGTGGAAAAGGATCTTGACCCCCAAAAAGGCTAAAGTGGCACTGGTCTTGAAGTACCCTTCAGACTTCTCTATCCATATATACTGAAGTGCATGCTTTTGCTCTTTTATCCTGTCTTTCTTTCAGTTAAACAATTTCTTAGGGGGATGGATGTTCATTCTTGCTACCTCAGTGGCATTTTGAGTTATCTGCCAAAGCAGCCCAATGCAGATCAGCTTTCAAACGCACAGACATCCCTCCCTTTGTCTTCCTGTGACAGCTGATTGGCTGAGCATATCCTGAGAGAGAAGCTTTCAGCTGTGAGAGGAAGTGAAACTTTGGTCTCTTTCTAATGTCAAAGTTTTCGGACTCTTTATAGGATCCAGTGTTGATTTTTTTTTCTGGGTTAGTGTAAGATTTACTTTTATTTTTCTTTAATTTTAAAAGATGTTATTTTAGTATTTTCTTTGATAGTGCTTACAGTAGTTCCTGTGGGAATTTGTCTTTAAGTCTGTTTTTATAATTTCTAAGAAAATTTTTAGTATTTCTCACAGAGGTCCGTGAGCGTGTGTGCTGTTAGACACAAGAGGACTGTCTTTACTGTTGTCACTCTGATTTATTTTCATCTTTTGACAGGAAAATAATGCAGAAATTCGATTTTATACCTTTTACACATTTACTATATGCATGACTCTGCTCAGTGAGTTTTTAACATCCGAACAGGATTCTACTGCATATGGTTGTTTGCATGGATGTACTGTAGAGATTTTACTCTCTTGACAAGAAAATGTTCTTCATATCGCTATTAAATATTTTATGACAGTTTAACATGGTTAAAGTGCATGGAGCTAATTTTAACACTGGCCTATCACATTGGATGCTTTGGTGTTTAATCTTTGTGTACTGGAAATTCTTCAACTTCTGTCATTTGCTAAATCATTCTGAACACATTTCAAACTGGTTTTGTGGTAATAGCACAATTTGTCAGAGTTTAGTTGAGTGGGGACCTACTTATTACTAGAAACTTTTAAGTGCTTTTTGTGATACTTTACCCATTACTGTCAGTTTGTTACTCTGGCTGATGTTCTCTCTCCTGACTTGAATGATCCCAACTCTGGTACCCCTCATCAGATTAAAAATATGCCTTAGCGTACAGTTAGTGATTCTATCAGGGCCACTCCTTGGCCTGCAGTCCTCATTACATAGAGGAAAACAGTTTTTGTACTTACTTTTCTCACTTGCTTAGAGAAAAACAGCTCTTGTACCCACTTTCCTCACTTATCTAGAGGAAAATAGTTTTTTTTATTCAGGCATGTCCAAGGGTCAGCTCCCAGTGTTCTCTTCTGTCTATCTGATGAATCTGGCCATCTTGAGGCAATGTAGAAATTGCCTCATGTACACAGACAACCCTCTCCTCCTACCACCCAACACTACAGCATGTGAGAGATGCACTTATCTAGCCAAACTGGAGGTAAAGCTCTCCAACCAAGACTGAACTTGACAGTCCTGAGGAGAAGGTAAACATTTGCACCACACCACACTCATACCATAGTCTCACTAAGTCTGCACCACCAAAATCCACACATAGTAACACAAAAACATCCGTGGAGGCTCTCAATAATAATCTGTCTAAGCAACAGAGACCTCCAAAGCAGAAACGCAAGCAGCCTCCATCCCCCAACACAACCCAAATGACACATAGCCCACAGACTCAGTGTGCCACTCAACCACAGCCAATAAGGCAAAACAACGTACCCAACACACTAGTCCTAGGTGGCTCTATAGTCCGGCACACTGATGTCCCACTCACCAGGCTAAACAAGGAGAAGGTTACTGTCAGCTGCCTGTCAGGTGCCAGGATCTGCCACATAACCCACGCACTCGGGTCACTCCACAGCAAGTACAAATATGACTGTCATTGTCCATGTTGGTGTGAATGACCTGAAACGTACCTCCCTGGACTTCATGAAAAGAGACATGGAAGAGCTCTCCAATCTTATAGCCCAGGCAGGTATGACTGAGTAGCATTCTGCCATCGCCCAGAATGATACCACAGTACAAGGACAAAATGATTGACTTCAACAATTGGCTAAGCTTCTGGTGTCATTCTAAGGGGATCCAGTATCTGTCTGCTTGGGATGACTTGGTCGACAGACCGCAATGCTTTGCCAGAGATAGCCTGCACCTGTCACCCCTGGGATTCCGGATACTGGCTTAAGGCTCTTGCTGCCCCTATAGTGCCTTTTTTAGGCAAGGTTCAAATAAATTCACCACCATAACCGGAACAGGCAAGCAAAAACTGAGGGTAGTGCTACTCAATGCTAGAAATCTAAATCTCAAAATGCACTCACTCAAGGCACTCCTTAAAATGGAGAACACAATGGAGAACATTGATATCTGTGCAGTGACTGAGACCCGGTTCAAGGCTCCAGAGAGCACCCCTGCACTACCAGGCTATAACTCATACCACACTTTTCGGCCATGTAACCTGGACCGAAACACCAAAGGCGGAGGTGTGTCCATATTCATTAAGGATATCGACACCTCCAGACTAGTTGCTCAGCATAGTGCATCCGAGGTTGTCCAAGTGCAACTAACTCTGGGCAAAACTGCAATCCAAATTGTAGCTTGCTACAGATCCCCCACCATGCCCCAGGATTCCCACTCCTCTTGATGTACTGGAAAATATTAGGGTTCAACCAAACCCCCTAATAATGGGCGACTTCAACTACCCCACCATTAACTGGGAAAACTACTCATGTACCAACTCCTTAGCTCAACGCTTTCTGGAATTCATAAACCTCAATGCCCTGGATCAACTTCTCCACACCCCCACCAGGGGCAACAGTATCCTAGACCTGGTCATTACCCACATGAGTGACCGGTGTTCCATACCTGAAGTCAACTCCTCGTTGGTCCGATCCGACCATAAGCTAATCACCCTTGATATCCACATCCCGCCCCATTAAGGAAACCACAGTAAAAAATTTCTCCAAAGCCAACTTCATGCTTCTTAAGACAGAAGTGGTAAACTTCATGACACCCATGCAGATGGACAATACAGTTACATCTGCTGAATCCTACACAAATGCACTCTATAAGCATTTACACGAGTGTATGGATCATGCTCTCCCAAACAGAACCAAGATGCTATCCTCCAAAAAAGGTAGCCAATCTGGTGGTCCCCTGCCATAAACAAACTGTACAACAGAAGGAAGAAACTGTTGCAAAAGAGTAAAATCCCATGAGTGGAGGAGCTCCTGGGTCAGCCTCAGTAAGAAGCTGAAATCCCTTATAAGATCCTCCAAAGCTAGCTACGAAAACAGTTGCCACTAATTCCAAGGACAACCACAAAGCTTTCTATAGCTATGTCAAGAATCTCGATGGCAACACCTAGATCTGCTCTGAGTTACAGCACAAAGGCACGAAAATTACAGAACCAACTGATATTGCCAACATCCTGGCAGATAGGTTCAGTGCTAACTTTACCCCCCTCTCACCCCTTAAAGGGCCCATATCTATACAGGAAGAATGCAGAGTCCCTGTAATCACAACTATGCAGGTAAAAGCTGCACTGTCTAAATCCAAAAACACAGCATGCATGGCACCAGATAACATCTCTGGCTGCGTTTTACAAGAACTTCAAAATGAACTGGCTCCCCACTTAAGCACCATGTTCAATAATAGCCTCGCATCAGGCTTTGTGCCCACTGAATGGTGCACAGCAACAGTTATCCCACTCCACAAAGGGGGAGCCACCACTGATCCCGGGAACTATCGACCTATTAGCCTGACGAGCATGGTCTGCAAGGCCATGGAACGTATCATCATGGAACTCCTAAACAAAGACATTGGTAACCTGCAAACTCTGGATCCCATCCAGTTCGCATTTGTGAAAGGCAGATCATGCCTCCTGAACCTAATCGACTTCTTAGAGGCAGTCACCAAAGCCGTAGATGAGGGTAAGCTGGTTCACAAAGCCTATCTTGACATCGCCAAGGCTTTCGACCCCATTCCCCAGTCTGGAATTATAGCTAAACTCACTAAACTAGGTATAAATCCCTACGTCACAAGATGGGTTGCCAACTGGCTCACTGACAGAACCCACACTGTAAAAGTTGCAGACTCCAAGTCTGACCTCAAAGCAGTGACAAGTGGAGTACCACAGGGTTCCGTCCTGGGACCTCACCTGTTTGGTATCTACTTCTCTGAAGTACAGGCCAACACAGAAGGCCTCTGGCTAATGAAGTTCACATGACTGCAAACTAGGAGCCATAGTCAAGTCCCCAAATGATGTGGGCATCCTACAGAAGGGCCTCGCCGAGACAGATGCCTGGTATCAGAGCCATGACCTCAAGCTCAATGCCAAAAAGTGCAGTGTCCTCCCCTTTGGTAAAAACTCTGTACCCATGAACTACCACATAGGCAGCAATCTACTTAACACCAAATGCGTGATAAGAGACCTTGGGACCCAGGTGGACAGTAGTCTCCTCTTTGATAGTCACATCGCCACAGTAGTCAGGAAGTCCTTCTACGTGGCACACCTCATCATAAAAGGGTTCTCATCCAGGAAAAGAGAGGTCATTGTTCCCCTCTACTCGACAATCATTAGACCCATTATAGAGTACAACGCCCCTTTTGGAATGTACCTCACAACAGCTGGAAAGGCCACAGAAGTACCTCACAAAGTGGATTACTGGCCTCAAACAAATGCCCTACACTGACCACCTCAAAAACTCCAGCTTTACTCCGTAGCATGTCTCGTACTCCGAGGGGATCTCTACCTAATATATAAAGCTATGTCAAACCCAGAGCTGTTGGACATGCTACATCTAAAGAAATCCCAATCCCTCCGAACTACACGCTCTAGGGACCTAAACCTTGTCACCACAATAAACAAGACATGCTGGAGGGATAGATTCCTGTCTCAGTGACTTCCCATACTCTGGAACAGGCTACCCATCTATCTCAAGCAAAGATCTTCATTAGTACTCAAGAAAAATCTTAAGTGGATGGGGAATAGGAAATACACCCCGGGGATCACTTCTGTGTCTCTGCTCAACAGTGGCACAGGAAAATAACTTTCTTGGGTGGCGTAAGCCAGGGAACCTTGTTGGCTAGGCTTACGTAGGCCCTTGGGCCGATAGCCTAGTACCTACCTATGAACCTATGCAGACCATTTACCTTTTGCCCCATCTCCCTCTTGTGTAGATTTGCTAGCCACTGTGGAACTGGAGTTGAAACATTCTCCGGGGCTGTTTCAGTACCTGGTGCAGGTATGGAAGAACCAAACCCTTTAGGACCACTAATAGTCTGGGGTAAAAGACCTTTTGCCAGATATAATACTCTGTCCCTAGATATTTTATGTAGTGACGTTCACATGAAAAGAAGCAGAAGCTTCATCATACAGCTGATAATCGGATTATAGCTGTTAATAAGACTGAAGTGGTTTCCTTGGCTGTGTGTGTTCTGCAGGCAGCTATTTCTGGTGGTTGTATTCCCATAAATGGCTTTAGTGCTAGTCTGGGCAGAGACCTTTCTGTTTCAGAGAATGAGGAGGACAGTAGTGATTTCCTAGATGACACCAAGTCCAGTCACACTGATTCTTTTGAATGTGAACCTGAGCTTAAATCCAAACAGGTATTCACTTTTCCTCAGGTGACTGCAAGATTCAGTAATGTTTTTGCTTGGGAGTAGTCTGGAACTACCCCCAGAACTAGACAGGATAAATGATGTTTTAGAAGACGAGATGGTCATTTCTTTGCCCCCCCCCCCCTTACCAGCCTTGGAAGATGTTTATAAAGCTGTCTACAGGACACCAGTATCTTTTCCAGTAGTCCCTAAAAAGGCTCAGAGAAAATGTTGGGTCTCCTCAGATATGTCCGGTCTCTCGACTACTGAACCCATTGCAATCAGCACAGCTGTCTGCACAAATAAAAAGTCCTTGGCTTCATCTAATCCATTACCCCCTGATAGAGGGGAAGCGGTTATATCTTTGGGGAAAAAATACGTCTCTTTCTAGTAGTGCAGCCTTTAGAATGTTAAACTATCATGGCTATATATAGTAATTTATTTTATAGTGTGCCTACAGCTTGGATGACTTTTCTGTATCCTTTCCTGTAGAGCAAAAGTGTTGTATGAATGAAATGTTTTAATTTGAATCTGGTTTCAAAATGTGCTTTGAGAGGTATGCTTTATTTCTCAAGACTATATTAAGACATTGTGCTTTGTTACATAATTGGAACTTTTCTGATTTAAAAGCCAAAATTTTGAATGCACCCTCAAGTTCTGAATTGGTGTTTAGGCGGTCTGTTACGCAGATTCTCAAACAGTGGCATGGTAAAGGTAGATTAATGCATGGTGTATCTAGGATTTTTCATGTACCCACGTTCTCCCAAAACAAGACGCCTTCCTTCAAGGGACAGATAAAGTATAAACCCTAACCAAACAAAAGTTAAGGACCCAAAAGGAAATGGCAGGAGGATAATTCTAAAAAGCCAGATGAGGAGTTCCTTTCCAAAAAGGATCAACCCCATCCAAAGGAATGATTATGCCAAGTCACAGAGCCACCCGTACTACTCTTCCTTCTTCCCCCAGGGTCTGTCAACTGCGACCTGGGCTGCAAATAGTCTCAGACAAATGGGCTCTTACAATAATTCAGAGAGGGATGTACTTGGCAGTGGAAAGACCATCCTTTCCCCTTTCATGGGCACCTCCCATACCAACCAGACCAGAGAAAGCTGTTTCCTCTCAGTGCTCCATCACATGATAGAAACAAGTCTCATAGAACAAGTGCCTACAGTACACCAATGCAAATTCCAGAATCATTTTGGTACCAAAAAGCACTCCTGGAAAAGACCCATCCTAGATTTGCCATTTCTAAACATTTTTGTAAAACTCCTGAAATTCAGAATGCTTAGCTTACAGATTCTCCTAGCGTTGCTTCCAGACCACTGTTTCATGGTAACTCTAAATCTCAAGGAAACTTATCACATTCCTGTTGCTCCCAATTTCAGGAAATTTTTAAGATTTGCTCTGTCTGGCTTACATTGCCAGTTTCTGCATTACTGTTTGAGCTATCTGCTGCACCTACAGTGTTTGCAGTGTCTGATCTCAGTGGCTGCTTATTGCTAGAGCCTTAGGCATCCATTTCTCCTTATTTAGACAACTTGCTGATTTGTGCAGATTCTGTATCTAGATACTTGGAGTCCTTAGATAAGGTCTTATCCCTCTTTTTCTACCTGAGCTTCGAATTGAACCTTCAAAAATCCTTCCTCACACCTCCTCAACAGATTGTTTTCCTGGTGTGTTGGATCGACACAGTAAAAAGGAGGGCATTCTTGTCAGAAGACAAGTTCTGTCTTATCAAGGCATTTTCTTGCATTTCTCTCTTCTAGATGTGGCGTCAGCAAGAGTTCCTCAAAATTCCCTGACTTATGCTGTCAGTGATTACCCATGATGCTTCTAGCCAAGCTACACATGAAAAAAATTCAGTGCTACTTGAAATGTTGAATCTAGCATCTTTATCCCTTAGATTTGTATGCATTGGTCCTGGGATTTGTGAAACGGGAATTGCAGTGGTTGAGGGATCAACTGTCTGAATCCAGGACCCCAGTCCCGTTTGTCCAGATGTACTCTTCAGATTTTGTGGGGAGCAGTGTCCATAGGAAATCAAGTGCAAGTGAGGACATGGACTCTGGATCTGCTTTTAGTGGTCATAGACAACACTACCGTGATTTATTTTATTTTTTATTTAACATTTGTTTACCAGGAAAGTCCGACTTGGAACAAAGCCAATTTTCAGTGGAGGCCCGGGGAGAAATGCTCCAGATGCATGTCTTTGTAATGTGGGAGGAAACCTTGATAATGTGGTACCTGAACTAGCAAGGGGATGCAAGGTCATACCCTGTCTGCTGGTTAGCAGTGATGGCCTGTAAGCTCGCTCTAAGACTAAACAAATCCTGGACAGACTCTCATGAGTTGAAGTTCCATGTAGAAGTCTTCCAGGACTTGAGCTAGATGTGGGGAACACCTCGAGTAGATCTGTTTGCCTCTTTACAGAACATACAACTGAAAATGGTTCTGTTCAAGACATCCTTGCAGCTATGCCTGGAAGATGGATATTCTAACATTCCCATGGTTGTGTTCCTGTATGCATTTCCACCATTTCCTGTGCTTTCCAATGTACTTCTAAAGATTCTGCCCCAGGCAAAGTTGGTTCTCCCCTTTTAATGGAATTGGTCTGAAGCCTCCTTGCAGTCTGGTTATGCTGACAGCATCAAAGGAGAATGATACACCTCAGCTGAGAGTGATTGAAACTGACTACGTGAATGATTCTGTTTTGATACCTTTTAGGCAGTTGTTCCATGAAGGTGTGCAGCAGGTATTTAAGAAGCAGGAAAATCTGCAACTAGAAAATTTTACATTTACAAGAGAAAGAGGTTTTCTAGGTGGTGCCAACTCAATAACTGAGGTCCCAAAAGGGTTTCAACCCCTCTGTTTTTGAAGTTTGTGCACTACTTTGAGATGGTTTTATATGCTTTTATCAAAGTGCATCCTGCCATCTCAGCTTGTCCGCCATGAATTTCACTCTTTCATCTATTTTTGGATCAAACAGTTTATGAAAGGAGTTCTGCATATGAGACCCCACAAAAAAAAAATTCCTCCTCCCTGGAATCTGTTCTTGAAAATTGAGCTTGCCTCCCTTTGAGCCTGCCCCCTCTGACTGATTTAAGGTTAATTTCTTGAAAGACGGTTTTACTCATTACTCTGACATCCGCAAAGCGGGTCGCTGAGCTGCAGGCTGTCATGGTGGGCCCAACCGTATCTGATTTTTCACAAGGACAGGGTTGTGTTGCTGGCTAAAACAGAGCTCCTCAGTAGAAAAATCTTGATGATTGGATGGGTAATAGGAAATTCACCCCGGGGATCACTTCTGTGGTTTTGCTTGACAGGGGCACAGGAAAATAATTTTCTTGAGTGGCGAATTCCAGGGTACCTTTTTGGCTAGGCTTGTATAGGCCCTGGGGCCAATAGCCTAGTACCTACCTATGAACGTATGAACCTATAAAGTTGTATCTGAATCTACATTGAATCAAGCCAACAGTCAATCTCCCAGCATTCTATCCTGACCCAAAAAACAAGGGAGAAAATATTCTACTTGCCTTGGATGCGCATAGGCAGCTCAGATACTACCCTGACGGAACAAAGTCCTTTAAGAATACTGAACATTTTTTGTTCTCCTGTACAGGGCTAAGAAAGGTCAACCTGTCTGTAAGCAAGCTTTTGCATGATGGTTAACCTCTGCTGCTTTCGTTTACTCCCACCATGGTAAATGTCTTTCAGGCAAGGTTGAGGCTTACTCAGCTAGGTCCCTATCCTCTTCAATGGCATATTGGAAAGGGGTGGACTCTAGAAGCATTCTAAAGGCAGAAGTCTGGTGTCTGTTCATACCTTCACAGAGAACTACAAACTGGGTTACTTTTCAAGGTCCAGAACAGGTTTCACTATGACCATTCTCTAGGGGGCTCATGGATCCTTGTACTTCCACCTCACAAGTAGAGTAATCTTTGAGAATCTACCCAAAATGCCAGTGAGGCCCGTGGGATTGATGAACATAGTACAGTTATGTAAGTTCTACTTATCTGTAGCAGTAGATGTTTGAGTTCCTCATTGCCTCAGAGACGGCACTTACCTGCCAGACATAGATTGTGCAATGCTGAGGTGAGTTTCAACCTGTTTAATTTGTTTTTTGTTAATTTTTTATGGTATTGTAATTGTGTGCAAATTTTCTTTTGCTAGATTAGTCTGGCTTCAGGAACTTTCCTGTTTTGTGGAAATGAAAAAGGCTTGAACACACACTCATTGTCACAGCTGAAGGCTTCGCTCTCAGGATATGATTAGCCAAGCATCTGTCAAAGTTAGAGAGGGGAAGGGGAGTCTGAGCTTTTGAAAGATAGCCACTTCTGGGCTACCTAAGCAAATAAACAAAAATGCCACTGAAGCAATGAGGAAATCAGAACAGTAGATAAGGTAAGCAGAACTTGTGCAACTGTACTTTATCCATTTTAGGCTACCTAAGAGACAGATTGATGCAGCATGGGACCTCGACTGTGTGCTGAAAGTTGAACTCGCTCCCTTTTAAGTCAACAGCCACTCACCCTCCATTTTCCATCTTAGAAGATGTTGTTTTGGGGGGAGTAAATTTCTGCTAATTGTATCTCAGAATTGCAAACCCCAATGTTCAGAGAGCCCTTTTTTGGTGGTCCATCAAGGTAGAATCAGTCCTTCTGTTATGCCTGATGTGGTTACTGAATGGACCTTAAACCAGGTCATTCACTTCTTTTTTCCTAAGCCTAAGCCTCAAAACTCCTGGAGAAGAGGACCCTACTTGCCCTCGATGTGGATAAATAGCTGAAATTCTACCTTCACAGAACCAAAGATTGAGAGAAAACAAACAGCTGTGTGTTCCCTTTGGAAAAGGAAAAGTGTGTGAACATGTTTAACTCCTAAGTGGCTGTGATATTGCATTACATTTTATCAAATTCATGGGAAACGAGTGTCAGGCTAAATTAAAGCACATTCCACTAGAGCCACAGCCGTCTCCACAGCCTTCTGTAGAGGAGACTCCATCCAGGCTATTCCTGAAGCAGCTGCCTTTTCATCTGTGCACACTTCCAAGGCATTGCAACTTGGGGTCTGCATCTAAAGCTAGAGCAGGATTTGCTCCTGCTGTCCTGTTTTTTTTTTTTCCCCAAATAGCTCATCTCATCCACCATCCGTGTCCTCACTTCCTTGAGAATCTTCACAAAAGTGAAGTCTACAGCATTGAATACTGTGATAAACATAATACATTTATGTTAGGAATTTACCATAACTGTAAATGTGAAGTAATTTCACTGTTGCAGTGCAAGCTTCCCCCTTCCATCGCTTCTCCATGGTGATTCACTGGGTTTGGGGAGGCATCCTCATCTTGCCCCCCCCTTCATTCTACCCTGTTGAGCACTGATCCTTTGTTTTATTACCCTGTTCCTTTGTTTTATTACCCTGTTCTTGGAGTATTGGAATTAGGGCACCTTGGGTTGGAGTCTAGCCAGTTGTGGAGCTTCCATTTGGTCCACAGTGCCCTGGGACTGGAGCCCTCACCCCCCCCAGTCCAGATCTGCCAGGGTAAGCAAGATTTCAAGTGTGTGTGAGCCAGTCCACCCTTCCAGCATTCCCATCTCGGAAAGATATCAGCCAGAGCCCTTGGGGAGAAAGGCAGAGCGCTGGAAGACTGGCTAGCTAATTGCTTCAGTGAATAATGTGATGAGCATCTGCTTTACTGTCAGTCTTGAAGCCCACGGTCCTGAAATGTACTATCCCAGGACTATAATGTCAACGATCAAAACACCGGAGACTAGAATATTTGTACTCAATACCATGCCAAGTATCCGGAAGACTGCACTAATCAGCCATTCCTAAACAAGTCAAGCCAGTTAAAATCTCACATTTCCAACCTATCTCTGTACTACCAATTCTTGACCGTGTTAGAGTGATCAGTATTTAGTTAACCTCTTGCATCCAATAATACTGCCTTCTGTCCCTAAACTGTTGTGGATTCTGACAAGGACAGGGTGCCATGACTGCTGTTTGGATCCTTACACACGTCTTCTCATTGACCACACATCCTGCTTTTCTGCAAATGCAGACATTATCAGTGCTGATCATACTTCTTGGAACAAGAAATCTGGACAAAACCATAAATAGAAGTGAGAAATAAATTTTCTGAAGGGTATGAAGTCTGAAATTCAAATGTCTGTCTTTATTTTCTAACTTCAGTCTTTAATGATTTGCCGCTACTTGCCGGAAAACTGCAATTTTATTAAAAATGGACCAAAAATATGAAGCAAAAATCTGGGCATTCTGCGAAAAGCTGTACAGTTGAGAGGTATGGTGCTGATGCCTTCTCCTGGTTTCCAGAACGTCTTGGGCAACAGACACTTTAGAGTCAAATTAGGAGTCTCTATCTTGAGAATGCTTCCTTAAACAAGGTTATGCCACAACTCTCTACCTTGCCAGTCTGCTTTTTTCTGACCTTCCTTACATACCACCAATCTTATATGCAGATGATATGTTGATCTATACGTCCAGCAACAATTAGAATGTCAATCAAAAATGACTTCAGTGTGACCTACACTCCCTACAGCTTTGGCTCATAAACTACAGCTTAATTTTCAGCCTATAAAAAACATGCATTTTGAAACGCACATAAAATTATCCATGTAAACTAGTCATACTCGTATCTTGCAACAAAACGCCTACTAAAACTACTGCATCCTTTAAATACCTCAATCTTAATGGATCAGTCACCGAATGTCCATCTCCACATAGATAAAACAAGAACTTTAATTTCTGTTCTGGCCCAGAAAACTATAAACTCTCATCCCCAGCATCACCATTGATAGTCATCTTAGTCCAGCTGAAATATGGCCTTCCTACCATAGTTGCAGCCACTAAGAAAAAGTCATGTACCCTTCAGACAATGTCTAAAACAGTTTTTCAGTTCATGTGCCACTCCTCTCCTCAAGAAGTCATTGCCTGTCTCTCTAAAGCCAAATGGCTCCAGTCAGAGAGCTGAACTCCTAGGAATACATCTATTTAAACTCCTGCACCTTGAAAAATATTCAAATGCTACTAAAAAGCCAAAGCTTTCCTTCAGTTCTGGAAAGCTTGTTCAGGCATCCCCCTGCATTTTAACCCTCCATAACCAAACTGTGCTGTTCTGGCCATGCTTTCTCCTCCTCAGTCCCTAAACATTGGGAATCATTTGCCACATTTGAGAGAGACATTTCTACCAGGATCACATTGAGTGCAGTACAAAAAACAGTACTTTAGACAAGCAAAATGCAAGTGCATTTTGCCAAGGTACATCTAATTCACCATGACATCTGAACAGACTTTCACTTAATTTTCAGATTCTACCCTCAACTCCCTTCTCACCAATCTTCCTGCCTCAAAAGGAACTATTTTCAGCTTCTCTTACTCTTTTGCTACTCTCTGTAGACCTCTGGGTAAAACTGTAGTTCACATTAGAATAATGTAGTGATTTTGTTTCCCCTACCCTCACTTATCAATGCCTCTTCGTCACTCTGCTTATGAATTTCTTTACCCCTCATTGTTCCTGTATGTTATATTGTATATAAACTATTGTACGAACCTCTGTTACTATAAAGTACAATAGCTGAAACTTATTAGGCTGTGTCTGCAAATTTGGATATGCTTTGTCATCTTCATACTTCACTTCCTAATACCTGAACCATTGTGTTTGTCATACTGATTTATTGTGAATCTTTTTTTGTATTCTCCATTTCAAGTTTGATGTGTTCACTCAGGCTGCACCTGAAATTGCTTGGTTGTAATCAATGCACTGCCATGGTAAGCACACATAAATTAGTAAAATGTCTTTCACTACCCAAAGTTTTCAATTCAAAACCAACTTTAAGCTTCCATTAAAGTCTGTTTTCATCACATCCTACTGTAGACACTCATCTTGATTGTTCTAACAGACAAGTGTTTCCTTAAGGATGTCTCTTTCCTTTGATCACCTGTAGCACCACCCTAGGACTTGAATTTTTTGCAGAGAAAAATAACTCTGCCACTATTCAGTTGAATTACTGATTGTGCTATATACTTTCTCCCCTGGAAGACAATTTTCCTTTTGGTTATTCCTGGTAGGATGGTTTTTGAACTTCAGGATTTTATGGTACAAAAACCTTACATGGTATTACTAGGACAGAGTGGCTTTGAAAACAAAACCTTGTTTCATAACCAATGTGGAATCAAAGTTGCGTTTCAACCATTCCATGCAATTTTCAGTCTTTTTTTTTTTTTTTTTTTTTTTTTTTCTAATCCACAGAAGGGAATGAACAAGAGAGTAGAGGAGGACTTCATTTAATTTATCTTTTTTTTCTTTTCTTTCAGACAAGTTATACTGGGGCAAAAGTATATTGCCACACTTAAGGTTACCTGTCTAAATTGTGTTTAGTTATAGATATCAAGGGAAGTACTTTGAACCATAAGAGGAAAGTTCATCGCAGAACAGTGTCAGTTGCTTTGCTTTTTTGCAGGAATGTTCTGGAATGGCATATGTGATGCAGCTTCTTGGGCATCTACCATACCTTTTCATACAGTACAGCAGGTTGTATACTGACTGCAGGAGCAAAGCAGGATTAGCTACTGCTGTTTTG
This sequence comes from Protopterus annectens, assembly GCF_019279795.1. Lineage (NCBI taxonomy): Eukaryota > Metazoa > Chordata > Ceratodontiformes > Protopteridae > Protopterus > Protopterus annectens. The sequence goes on along the minus strand of NC_056733.1, from coordinate 239,605,778 downwards.
GGGCATCTTCCTCAACGTATAACAGATATTGGAGTAATTACTGCTTTAGCAGCATTAGTTAGCGGGACCAAATCATCTAAAGCCAACTACAGCCACTGACAGGACCCGGCTTGGAAGTGGGTGACATTATGGGAAAGAGGAGGCTTTGATATCCTTTGTATCCAGTAGAAAAGATGGAAAGGTAGACAGTAAAGCCACTTGGCTTGGAATCCAGAGTCTTCTACTCAGGAGGAGACTAGACTAGGAATGATGTGGGAATTGTAGTGAGGGATGGTCTTCAGATGACAGTGAGAGATGTCGTCTGAATTTGTGATAAGACTCATGGCAGTCAGTCTCAGGTGTAAAGAGAGCGCCATATTTATATCATCCAGTGTCCCACAACAGGGTTGTGATACTGAAGAAAATATTGCTTTTAGGCTGCAATACTTACTAAATTAACAGGACAGCATGAGTTGATGTTGATAATGCTCATATCAGGACAGACGCAACAGGATACAAAGACTGCTAGAGTCCACATGGGTAGGGCAGCAGGAGTAAAGGAGATGCCATCCTACACTTCTGCTTGATGGTGACAAACATGGTTCAATAGGAGAGACTGTCACATGATCGCACACAGGTGGACTTCCTCTAGGTAAAGAAAGGGCATTGGGGTAGAATCAGAGATTGCAAAGTCATCCCCAGTGAAACAGTTTTCCTACAGCATAAACCACTGGTCGCCAAAATTTGTTGCAAGCAGTTGTCAGAAAAGGCTCTAAGTTCAGCAGAGACTAGTTTGAAGGCCTGGGAGTTGATTGGAATAAAAGCAGAAGAGTTCAAGGAAATATTCTGGGTACTAGCCCCTTAGGAAAAGGAGAAAATGAGTGGAGTTGAAGAATGGCAACATCTCATAATGTATGCGAGGGGTGTAGAACAAATATGTGACCAAGCCAGATGTGGAAATAAAGTACATTAGAAAGGTTGATGCTGGAATGCAGACATCCAGAAAGTTACCCAAAGAAAGGAGTGCAGGCAAAAGTGAGAGTTAGAAAAGATGGACCAGGCTAAGAAGGAATACGGTTTGGTTAACAGAGGCTGAAAGAGCAGTTGCAGTAACAGACATCAGAGACCCTGTACCACCTTCTGGAAAGTGACTTAGCCGACTGCACAGAGAAACTATCAGATTGCAAGACAAAGATGAAGAAAGGTTATCAGACACTCTTCATAAGTGATGCCAGCAGTAACTTGCTCACCAGTCCATAGAACATCAAAGGCAGATGGAATGAGTACTTCTAGAAACTTCTGAATGAAGAAAACTCCCACAGAAGCTTTTCTGCTTACAGTGAACGAAGGGGAAGTAAGGACAGTGCCAAGGAAATTGAAGTCTGGGAAAGCAGCAGGTGCAGATGTGATCAAGTTGTTAGGTAAGTTAGTGGAGAAGTGACTCTAGAGGTTACTCGCATCAGTATGGAGATAAAGGCATATTCCAGATGACTGGAGGAAAAGCATTCTAGTGCCAGTGTACGAGAACAAAAAGGGCATTCACAACTGAGGGTAGTATAGTGATGTCAAACTCATGTCATTGCATGAAATTTCTTGAGAGGGTGTTTAATAAATAAATGCATGAGTAGTAGAAAATAAGAGATGGACATGGAGATAGCATATGACAAGGTTCCAGGAAAGGAAAACTGATTTAGACAGTCTTGCAATGCTCAAAGCTCTAGAAACATTGGTAGAAGTAATGCAGACAGGTGTATGGGGACCCACTAAGGCTCCTCATACATTGTCACAGAGGGGTTTGCTATGGGATTGTGTGTCAGTGTTCATTTCTGAACCCAGTGCTGTTCATATTAGTGAATATGAGTGGGGAATCATTAGTGTTGGCAAACAATTCAGCGGGGACAGACTGCTGTATGCAGACAATGTGGCATTACAAACAGACTCTGAACAAGAACAGCAAATGTTAGGGGAATGAAATGTAAAATTGAAGGTACATTGGATGAAATTGAATACAGATAACACAGTTGTCATTAGCAGCAAATGGGAGAAATCAGAATCTAAAAAGTAGTGGAAGAAGTTAACAGTGTGTGTGTAGTGGTTGTGGAGGAGGGAAGTCTGAATGAGGAGATCAAAGCTAGAATCATAGAGGCTGCAGCCATCTGGCACAGTGTGTCAGGGGTCATGTGTGACAGAAGAATGCCAAGAAAGCTGAAAATTAAGGTATTGCTTAGTGTGGCAGTTCATATGGTACAAGGTTTGATTGCCCTCGGGCCCTCTTTTCTTACATTGTGGCCTTGAACAAGTCCCTAAAACAGTGCTTGTGGCCAACTGGGAATTTGGACTAGGCTTCTCAATGATCCCCTGTGCTGCAAGCCTAGTCAGTATCTATGAACCTAAACAGTGGTGAAACTAGTACTACTGTATAGTTAAAAAAAAAAAAAAAAAAAAAAAAAAAAAAAACTGACAGCGAAGGCAGAGCAGTTGAGGAAGCTAGAGGTGATGGAGAATGCAGTGTCTGAGATGGATGCTAGGATGTACACTGTTGGACAAATGAAATGAGAACATCAGAGCAGAAGCCAAAGTAGCTCCAACTACAGAGAAGGTCACAGACGGCAGATTATAGTGGTTTGTGCACATTTGTAGGAAAGCAGAAAACAATCTGGTGAAGATGATTTGAGAGAGAGAATAAGAAGGCAAGAGGAAATTAATGTCCAGCAAAGATATGGTTGGATAGTGCGAGACCTGTAACAGTCATACATGACCATTGAAGAAAGTTGGAGTGTGGCATTGAATAGAAACGGATGGTGACATTTGACGCAATACGCTAACCTAATGCAAAAAAATGGGAGAAGGGGGGTTAATGTTGATAATGATTGCTTTAGCACTCTTCCAGTGGTTTTTGGTTTGTACTACTGTAGTAATCCCTATGATGAGCATAGTATAGCTGTGACTTTCTACAGGGATTCCCTGCCACTCAAAAAAATAAGAAAAAGGAAAGGAGAGACAAAGGAAAAAAACAAGGTCAGCCTAGCAGGCAACAGTGAGGGTGTGATAAGGAGACATGCTTTCTTCCCTTTAAAGTCCTTGCAGAGTTAACTTCCACCCAGACTTGCACTGTGTGTGTGTGTGTGTTGGGGGTAGTAACTTCAAAACCTATGATTTGTCCTTGAAACCTTATGGGCGTGCATCAGTCATACTTGTTGGTTTTTAACCTTCTTGATATCTTACAAGAACAAAGATGGTACAAGTTGTTTTCCCCCTTTCTATTTAGCATCAGTTTGATGTCTGAGACCAGCCCACAGATGCATTCAAAGATCTTAGTGCCGAGTTGGTCACATTGATATAATCCTGTGGTTAATCGAAACCATTTATGAATTCAACTGCAGCAGTGATCCTCTGACATTTGTTGCAGTAAGTCACAGCTGTACTTTAATCTTTCCCTAAATAGTGTCTGTGGAAGAATGAGTTTTGACCCACTTCTTCAGATCAGAAGATATACCATTAAAGAGGTCCTAAAGACCCTCCTCCACAGATCCCTAATGTAATCTGGGGTGTCCTATTTACATTTTGCAGTATTCAGTACATATGGGTTTACTTCTCTTGCTACCCGAACGTCTGGCCTGTATACAAAAGATTTTAGTCACTGTATGGTGCGTGGGACATCTGACGTGGCTAGCAGTACATGGCCATAAAAGTGACGTCTGCACACACCAGCCTCAGAAGTTCTCAGCCACCAGTCGAACGTCAGGTGTTCCTGTCTTCTCTGCCATCTGATTCTAGAGAAATCAATAAGTGCCCTGTTGGGGAACCTTTTCAGTCATTATTGTTTCTAATGCTTGTTCATGTCTTCCAGAAAGGGCAAGTGTAAATGCGGCCGTCAGATACCTCACAAGGACGCCCACTATCGGTGCCTGTTTTATTTAGGTAGTCGCAGAACTGGAAGGACCTGCACCATCTGCCAGGCATTTGTGTCCAAAACTCTCTCCATAGCCATCTCCACGAGCTCAACTTAGAAAACCAACATCTGAAACAGCATTGGGTATGGAGGGTTCAGCCGACTTGCCTACTGAACCGCCAAAAAAGGTGGCTAAGACCGTCAGGCCTGCTATTGTCACTGCACCTCCTCCGTGCAACTCTCAGCCTGTGCCTGGCTTGGTTGAAGACTCTGGCTCAGCCACCTTCGATACAGCGGGTACCTGTATGGAAGCTGCACAATCCTGTGTGGAGGGCACTTCCACGTAGGCTTTTCCAATGTTGGGTGGGAACCTGCAATTTTGGTAGGACCTTCGGACCCCTCCGTTACCTTGCAGTCGCCTGACATTAGACCTTCCTCCATTCAGATGTCCACTAGGCCATCTCTCAAAAAGAAGGAAAAAAGAAAGCATGCGTCTCCTGCTTCTGAAAGTACCCCGGATTGGCAGGCTTTCGGCCAAAGCCTGTTTAATGCCTTTATGGCCTGACAGTTTACCACTCCAGGGACGACCACAGTTCCTCTTCCTATACTGAACCCGAGGCTTCAGACATCCGATCCCTCTCAGAGGGAAGAGGAGAAATTCTCTTCTCTTCTTCTGAAGAATCCCTTTCATGCACCTCCCAGCCCTCTTCTCCCTTGGGATATGGCTCTCCAGAGGAAGAATATGTTGATCCTGACTTCCCCAGAAGAGGATCTAACCTTTGGGGAACCTATTACTAAAATGAAGAAACATTTTAGGTGGGAATCATCTGAAATGACAGAGGTACAAAAAAGGTATCATGACCTCATTCAGATGGATTCCCCAACTCCTACTGCTGTTCCTCCCATCCTGCCTGTTTTTCTGGATGCCTTCTCAGCAGCATCCTTGAACCCAGACTCACAGCCCCCTGCCCCACGCAGACCTGACAGGTTTTATAAAGTCTCTGAGACTGCTAAATTTCTAATTGTGTCCTGCTGCAGACCCTGCTGCAGTTTCCATTTCAACTGACAAGGCTTCAAAACTATTGCCTTCCACCACCCTTCTCCCTGCTGACAATGACAGCAAAACCATAGAACGCTTGGATAAGAAAATATGTACTACTGCTACTCTAGCTTTCAAAGCAACTAATTATCAGACACATATGGCTAAATGTGCTTTATCCCTTTTGGAGAAGATCTCAAAGGAATTGTCTTGCTCTCCTGATTTTTCTGCCAAAGCTTCACTGTGTTCCTTGCTTGACCTTACTTCTCAGGTTACCAGGCACTCTGTCAAGTACAGTTACAATGCTGCTGAGGCAGCCAGGTCACCAGAATCAGCATCTGCCTTGAGAAGGTACTCCGGGCTACACCTCCAACCTCTATCAGATTGTTTTAGAGCCAAGCTCGTTGATGCTCCTTTGGACCATACAGCCCTGCTTGGAACAAAAGTGGCAAACTTAATTCAAATCTTTACAACAAAAGGGGAAAGAGATGCAGGATTTAAAACACTTGCTGGTTTCTCCTATTCCAAAATTTCAGAGGAATTACCCAGCAAAAATGCAATTTATCAGAAAACCCTCACGCCCTGCTGCCTCCACAAGGCTTTTGAAAACCTCTAGGAAGCAACTCACTCCTTCCAGACTCTCCCCATCTACTAGCCAAAGGTCACCCTTTCAAGACAGGGTAGGTAGTGTGTGACTACCTGCCAACCTTAGAGCCTCCACCTTCTCCCTCTATCTCTGTCTGTTTACGTCTCTGACTGTCTCCAAGTGTGGAGACGTATCACTTCAGACAAATGGGTCCTTTCTATAATAGAGGACAGGTTTTTTTATGACCTAGCTCATACCTCCAAAGAGAAAGGGTATCCCACAGCCCCCAAAAGAAAAGCTCCCCCATTACAGCCAGTGCTAGACAACCTTATGGCTCAAGGCACCATTCAAACAGTTCCATTGTCTGCAAAAGGAAGAGGCTTCTACTCGAGGATTTTCCCGGTTCCAAGAAAAGATGGACCCTGGAGGCCAATTCTGGACCGGTCACTCACTACCCATCATCTTCCTTCAGGTACCAACCTTCAGGATATGGCTACCTTCACATCCCCTGTAAGGCCCAGTTTCAGGAAATACCCAAGGTTCTGTGTGGGCTCCTCTCACTTTCAATTCTATGCCTTGCCCTTTGGGCTTTCCACTGCACCCAGAGTCTTCACCAAATGTCTGGCTCCAGTTATTGCCTTCTGCAGGATAAAAGGAATCCAGATATTCCTTACCTGGATGACCTGGTCATGCAGGCAGACTGCAAACAGGCCCTCCTGCAACACTTAAGTTGCCATTACTTTCTTAGTCCCTGGGATTTCAGATCAATTTCCCAAAATCTCAACTGGAACCTATACAAGAGTCTTCTTGGTATACAGACATCATGAAAGCTTGCCCCCCCCCCCAACAAATTGGTGGAAAGCTTGACACAACACCTGCTTCTGGTCCTTCAAACCACATAACTGACCGTAAGGCAGTACCTCAGGCTCCTGGGCTACATGGTTTCCACTATCCCCATGTTACCCTTAGAAAGACTCCATATGAGGAAACTGCAATGGTACCTCAGGTCAATCTTGACCCAGCACTCCCATCCCCTCAAGTACAAGGTACCCTTCCTGCCCTGCATCAAACAGGAAAGTCAGTGTGGTTGAATCGGGTGAACCTCAACCTGGGTCTTCCTCTCCGACCATCTCAACCCAAACAGATCATGTACACAGAAGCCTCAGACTTGGACTGGGGAGCACCTCCGGGGCACCTGAAAGTGCAGGGAGTGTGGCCAGGGCCACACAGGAAAGAACACATCGATATCTGAGAAATGAGGGCAGTGTTATTGGCCCTGCGAGCCTCCCAAACCAATCTCCAACTAGGACGCCTAAAAATCTTTACAGACAATACCACAGTGCTGTGGTATCTCAACAAGTAGGGGGGACCAAATCTTATTTGCTTTGCAGACTAGCTCTCCTGGTGTGGGAACTGGCCACCTCCCAGGGAGTAACCTTACAGGCGGTTTACATACTTTCACAACAGAATTCTCAGTCAGACTCCCTCGGCAGATCCATGATGAAAGGCACACGGAATGATGTTACACAGGGATGTCTTCCTGGACCTGTTCCACCAGTGAGGTACTCCTCAAATAGACCTGTTTGCCTTCTCCATCAGCAGACAACTTCCTTCTGCACCAGACTTACAGAACCACAGGCTATGGTAACAGATGCCTTCTCAGTCTCTGGGAAGGGGATGTTTCCCTATGCATCCCCCCTTCCCCCTTGTTCAGAAGGCCCTGCTTGAAGATTCAACATATCAGACCAAAAGTCTTTCTGGTGACTCCCTATTGGCCAAGACAGCATTGGTTCCCCCTCCTCTTACAGCTCTCCAAGGGCAATCCCCACAAGTTACCCCTCAGAGTGGACCTTCTCACACAGCACAAGGGATCCCAAATGCACCCACAGCAGCATTCTCTTCACATCACCCTGTGGGTGATACCATTCTGATCCTTTTCAGACATCTTTACAATGAGGATGTGCACAGTGTCCTGCAGGAGGCCAGGAAACCAAATACCAGATTCTCCATATGGTGTCTCAAAAGGCAGTTGTACCCATTGAAAAGCGAGAGTCCTAGTACTGCCTTACCTGCATGAACTATTGCAGACAGGGTTAGCTTCCTTAAGACCTATTTGTCTGCCATTTTAGCACATCTTCCCCTGGATCCACCCGTAGCTTCCAGACCACCTGCAAAGTTGTTTGTTAAGGGGGTACTTCATCTCAGACCACCTAGGAAACCCTCACCCCCTTCATGGGACCTGAGCTGTGTTTTAGAGAGGCTCACACTTACCCCATTCGATCCAGCTGCTAAAGCTTCCCTAAAACATTGCCACATGGAGACTGTCATCCTCGTGGCCTTTACCTCAGCCAGGAGAGTGTCAGAGTTGCAAGCCATCATGGCTATTCCACCCTTCCTAGTATTCCAGACAGATAGGGTTACTCTTAGAACTAACCTTTCCTTCATGCCCAAGGTGGTTGAATAACCTTTCCGTAAATCAAGCCATCTACCTACCCACCTTCTTCCCTAATCCACAGGAAGACAGTGAAAGAATACTCCCATTCCCTGGATGTGCACAGACAACTCAGATTTTATCTGCACAAAACCGGGTCCATCAGACAAGGCTGATCAACAGTTTGTCTCCTTCCACCCCAGGGCCCTAGGGAAGGCAGTATCTAAACAAACCATTTCAATGGATTTCCAAGGCTATTACCTTTTGCTACAAACACCATGGGAAATTCCTGCAAGGTACTGTCAAAGCACACTCCACCAGGGCAGTGGCCTCCTCTGGGGCCTTCTTCAGGTGTTTGGATACCTCCACTCTACTGGAAGCAGCCACTTGGTCTTCGGTGCATACCTTCACCAAACATTACAAGTTAGACCACATTTCTAGGGCCAAAGCTGGATTTGCCAGGGCCATCCTTCATGGATTTCTGGAGAACTCTAATAGGCCACCTCCCCCTTCCTGACAGTGAGCTTTGATACTCACCCATATGTACTGAATACTGCAACATGTGAATAGAAGGGCATAGAAAAATTGTGTAAAATCTTATCATAACCATAGATGTCCTTCTCTTCCATGTTGCAGTATTCCTTCCCACCCACATACCCATCCTGTTATATGGCATTTCCCTTTTTGGATGGCACAGGACCGGCATTACCCTTACAAGGACTGGTTCTGACTTAGGCTTACAGTTCTGAGGGCTGGTGCATGCAGATGTCACTTTTTGTATACTGGCCGGACGTTCAGGTAGCAAGAGGAGTAAACCCATATGTACCAAATACTGCAACATGGAAGAGAAGGACATCTATGGTTATGGTAAGATTTTACACAACTTTTCTTTATCCTTTCCACTGTCCTTGTCTACTGTGCCCAGCAGTACCCCCCCAAGTCACATAGTTCAGATGTTGATATTTGCTGGTTAGTGACGTTTGTGTTCAGCAATAGAAGTACCGATTATCTTCTAACTTTGGGCATAGGGCATGAAATGGTAAAATGGCTCAAGTTAGGCAGGAAGGTTCATTCCTTTGACCAGAAAGTGGGCTATTCCTTTAGTGCCTCAGGTTTCATTTGGAGGACCCGCTGGGACTTTAGTAGATGCACCCTTGGTTGTTAAGGGTGGGAACAAGCAAGAGTATGTAGTCTTTTCCCTTGTCACACTGGCTGAACCCTAATGGCTTGATTGCAGTGAATGGCCCTTGGGGTAATCAGGTCATAGAATGGGCTACTAGGGACTAGGACAGTTTTGTAGGACCTCCCTTTGGTATTTTTGGACTAGCTAGCCCTGGTTAAGGAGGCATTATGTGGCACATGCCAGAGATCACAGCTTAGGCTGGGGACTTTGGACATAGGTCAGGTCATTTTAAGCACTAGAATCACAGGCCATGGATGTTTATTCACAGGGATCTCGGTAAGATAACTGTCAGACCTGGCTTTACTGTGTTATCTTGTACAGCCTCATATGCCAGTCTGTTGTGTACACTAGTCAGAAGTTCACATCCAGGATCCAAGTGAGCCTCTTTAGAATTTTTCTTGAAGGTGTAGGGAGAGCTTAATCCCACCTCTTTGAATATGTCCTGTTGCGGGTTTGGAGAAGGATGTCTATTCCTTCAGCCAAGATGTAGACAAAGCTAGTGCCAGAACTCTTCAATCCCCACCTCCATTGGAGGCTCTGGACTGTGATTTTTCCTGCCTTTTCCTTCTTTCCATTTATTTTTTGGGAAGTCAGCACCCTTATGGCTTCTGTCATCCCTTTTTCTACTACTTACCACCCTTTAGGGATCTGAATTTGTACATTACATTGTTCTTGTGCCTGCAGACTCTCTTAGGACACAGGCTATATACAAGTCTGCTTTCCTGTGCCTGCCATCATACAACCTGCATCATTGCTGAGGCTATGTACACACAGTGGTATCCTTTCCTGCATGTGCTGCTGTGTACTAAAAACAAACAAAACGGAAGGCTGGGATCTTAGCAAAAATTATTGATCGAGTGCTTCCATCCCCAAAATTCTGAAGAGACTTCAAAATAAAATAGTACCGTCATACAATAATTAAGAAGCACTTTGCCTTTCCCACATGACTCAAACCAGCCAGTGATAATCAGCCACTAATACAAACTAGCTTTATCCTGATCTTAATAGTTGATTGGACCCGTATGCTTCTTAACAACTTAATACTTCAAGTAGATAATCCACTTAACTGTTTGGTAGTTCAAAAAATAAACTTTTTTGTTTTTCAAATGTGCCATAAGTCATGGGATGGGGGGCTTTTTAATGATCTGTATAATGGTGGTATTTTATTCTGAAGAAGTCCCAGAATTTTAGGGATGAAAAGGCTCAGTTGTAATAAAGATCTTCTGTTGAGGTCCTGACCTTGGATTTTGCTTGTTTTTAGTTTAGTTTTCAAGTGTGAAGAATACATTAGTGTGCTAATGTGTGGCATTTTTAGATCTGTGGCTGTACACATCAGTCATCTTTCCTGCATCCACTACTGTACAGGCTTTTTCATGGCTAAGACTGTACATATAACCATCTGTCTTTCTTTGCCTGTTGCTGTGCAGCTTTTGTCAGGGCTGAGGATATACACATGGCAGATGTTCTTCGTGTTTCACTGTTGCAGTCATTACATTTGGGTTATCCCTGCCAGGGTAGCCCTCGGCTAGCCCGAATACCAGAGACTTGGTATTTCTGCGTCGGTTGCTGTCACTTGAGGACAGACATCAGGTTGTCAGTAGTATAAAGTAAAGCAGGCCAACACTATTACATCAGTCTTTCTTGCTGTGGAGCCCGAAGCCGAACCAGTTCGCACAAGTGCAGGTCTGCCGCTACCCGAGTTTTCGTCTACCAAATTGAAGTTGGTCTTCTATAGCTAAGTACCCCATTGAGGATCCTTTTTTCTTGCACTAACCGATGTCAGAAAAAGTTGATCATTATCTCACCTGTGGAAAGCAAATACCACACCAAGACGTCCACTCTTACTGCGTCACTTGTATAGGCCCAGACCGCTTCATCCCCCATTGTCGCTTCTGTGCTTTGTTCAATGCCAGAACATTCTGCCGTCGGGCCCTTATTGTAGCCAGATAGTTTCGCTTGCAGTCTTCGAATTCTGATATGGCTTTGGTAAACCATCCAACAGCACATCTTCCAAAAAAAGGAAAGATAAAGACAGAGACAGACTGCACAGGTCCAAACCTACCGACGACACTTCCATTAAGCTAGTCATCAGTTCTCCGGTACTCAGTGAGGCGCTTTCGCAGCCCCTGATGCCCACTTCTCTTCGCATGTCACTACCGAGACTCTTTCAGAGTCTGGTATGCCAGAAAACTCTTCTTCAAATAAGGATCCTGCAGTTCTCTCTACCTTGGATGGGTCCGGAGCCGCTTAGCAGGCACCGGCCTCCAAGGAAGTCCTTCGCAATACTGAAACTCGACACAAACCGAAGTCTTCTTTTGCGACTACTGTTCTTTCAAAAATTATAGTTTCATAGGATCAGGGTACGAACCACACCCAAGAAGCCGACTACCCACTGTTAGGCGCCTGCTACCTTGCCTCCGTCTCAAATGCCTAAAATGGCAGACCACCTTATCATGCTGATCAGGGGAAGCCAAGCTACCCCCTCCAAAAGGAAAAGAGATCTGTCCCCTGTAGTTTTGTCTGAACAAGAGTCAGGTGAATCTGATGCATCTGAATATGAAGACATGCAACCCTTCTCCACTTATGAGGAATTTGATGCAGAGGATTCCATTCCTTCAGCCTCTCCCTCAGAGGATTTTTCCTTTGGAGAAATCCTGCATACTTTAAGGGAGCGTTTCCAATGGGAGAGCCAGGACTACCCTCAGTCTAAAAAGAGACTCTAGGAATTCCTAGATCTTCCACAACACAGACCCTTGGCCATCCCTCCAGTCCTGGATGTTGAAGGTGTTTTCCTCAAATTCAGCTGGACTCCTGACGCCCTTCCTCCAGCTCCCAGAAAACCAGACTGGGTACTACAGAGTCCCTGACTCACACAAATATCTTTTTAAAAATCCAACAGCTGACCCGGAGTTCATTTCTCAAGGGCCAAAAGGGTTTAAAGCAACCTCTGCTAAGAATCCCACCCCCTCAGACAGGGATTCCTGAGCATTGGACAGATGGGGTAAATAAAAGTGTACACCTCCGCTACTCTTGCTATCAGGGGACTAAATTGTCAGTTCCATATGCTGAAACTTCAGCAACATACCTTGGAACTCCTTAAACAAAAAATGTCTTCCTTTCCTGCTTGTGCAGAATCTAAAGATTTACAAGAGTTAATGCATTCTGCAAGTCAAGTAACTAAACACACCTTGCACTGTGGTTTTGATGCCCTAGAAGCTTCTTGCAGGGCAGCAGTCACTGGATCTGTCATTAGAAGGCACAGGGGCGGCTCGTGCTATAGGACTGCAGCCCCCCACCTGTAGAAAGAAAAGAAAAGAAAAAAAAATTGCAAGTCCTGGAATTCCACGCATGCGTGCTTGGAGTTCTTGGTACTCACAATACTCTAGACTGCTGTGTTAGGCAGTCCGTATAGGGGAGAAAGGCATTTCTGCCCTGCAGCCCAGAAGTCTGTGCGGTGACGACCGCACAGAACGGAAGGACACCGGACTGCATCGCTCGCAGGCTAGAGCCTCCAGCCTACTGCTACTCTCGCGGCGAAACCAGCTGGCCAAGAGAACCGGAAACCAGCCATTAGCTTGCGTGGGCTAAGGAGACTGCCTAGCAGATTCAGGACTGCTGCTACCGAGGAGGAGACTGTATTTAGGTAGGGTGTGTGTGTGTGTGTGTCTCACGTGGTATCATGACAGACATTTGCAGATGTCTGTATTCATATTTAGACAAACATGTGGATCGATCCTAATGAATACACTTGCCTTGGGGGGGGGGACACTAAAGGTGCACAAGTTATTTCATTTTTGTTTGTATTAAACAATATAGCAATAATGCTTAGCTGCTATGGAAGATGTGCAACAATAAGTTCATTGGTCACATTTGATCCCAAAAGCAAAACCTAAGAAAACAGAACCTTAGGCTGGGGGGGAGTAAATCCCTACACAACTCACATCCCTTACAGGTCTTACAGCTGTTGTAACATAAAAAGAGATTTTAAAGTTTTTCTCTCTTTTTCTTAACTACATGGATAACAAGCAGGCACATTTACATACTTAGTATTCACATGACACAAATGCATTTTCTTTTTGTCAGTAGTAATTAGTGCAGCATGAGTTTTGAATTTTAATTTTTAGGCTTGTCACTTGAGTGGGGTGTATAGTTGCTTGCCATCCATATTGTAAACAAAATGTGATTATACAGACCTATCACACAGCAGGAAACAACAAAATGTTCTTTTTTAATTTGTTCATTACTAAATTTACTGCCTTGTTTATATAAAATACTTTTTTCTACTTTTTTAAACTTCATCATGCAAGCACTATGTTTTCAGAAGTTTGCTTCAGTAATTGTATGACTCTCAAGGAGCAAGGGAACTGAATTTTACAGATAACATTATATTTCTGAAGTTTTCCTTTACAGTGTATGAGAAATAAGGAATTAATATATAGTTAATGCAATATTGTGGGGTTTGTTTTGACATGATGTCCAAACAATCCCAGGCAAATCATGCAGGTACAGCAAGGTGCATGGCCAAACAATAGAAACAACAACAGAAAATGGTCAGCACTCCAGTCAGCTTAAAGTTGTATATTACATTTATTGTATAAAGCCGCGGTGGTACAGCAGTCGAGTTGTTGCCCAACAGCAAGAGGTTCTCCTGTTCGATTCACGGATGGAGTGCCTTCTGTGTGGAGTCTGCATGTCTTCCCCGCGGTCGAGTGGCCTCTGAAAGACATGCGTGAATGGGCATGCCTTCGCTGAAGGTTAGGTGTCGGGCTGGCAACTCGGCACTATAAAAAATCTACTGTCAATCATTAGCAGACCAGAGTTCCGCTGTGGCGACCCCTAACTGGGAAAAGCAGAAAAGACACACAACAGGAGTAAAATAGGAAACTGGTTTCAGCCTAAGCCATCAGTGCAAATATAAGTGATTACAAATCATCTTCACTATAAATCAAATTGAGCCAAGAATTATGCAACCAGCAACATTTCACAGTTTAGTCAGGTTCACTTATGATATATATGAGAGAGAGGTCGAGAGGTGTATCATGTGACTGCTGTAGGAGTTACATAATGGGCAGAATGTACATTGCTACCATATTGGCGAGAGTGACATTAACACGCTAGTAATGTACAGCTTTCTCTCAGTAAAAAAACAAATGCTCCACTTCTTGGCAGCATATTAAACTGCAATGATGCATGGACTGAAAAAAAATGGTTACCATCTTTTTATGCTCACTAAATGTGGCATTTCTGTTTGGTGTGCATACAAAAAGTAGTAAAAGAAAAAAAAAACTCTGCTAGTAATAATAACTGTAGAGGCAGTTACTTGCATGCATTTTTGCTTTCTCTTTCTAACTGTGGCTTAAAAATCTAATTTCATTGAAGTGGAGAATATAATGTGTGTGTGAGAGAGTAAGAGAGAGAATGCATATCTCTCAACATCTTTAAGAATTCAGGTCAGAAGTACTGGAAGAGAATTTCCATCAAATGCATTATCTGAACAATAAGAAGTATAAAACTATAATAGCTGGTTTTATTGACTGTATTCCTCAGTGAGTTGCTAGAAAATAAAACATCCTAGAGGGACAGAGCAAGAATAAGAGGTAAAATTATCCATGTTCTTCAAAGTCAGGGACAGTTGAGAAGCATAGGGGGGTGTGCAGTTCCTTACACTGTGTTACCTTTTTACTTCATTCATTTGACCACAATGAGACATATGAGGTGTATTTAGTAAAAAAAAGTGGGTATAATTTTGCTGGACTCGTATTTGTGCATGTGTGCGTGTTGACATTAAATACTTATATAACTTGTATTTTGTATGTTAAATACGTCATCCGGCAACAATTGCATATGCTACAGCATCTTGGAAATACTGGACAGAGAAAGTATTTTTCATCAAAAATATCAAAAACTGCATACAATTCTAAAGAAAGCAAATAAGAAACAATTTAACAGCTCATTTTCTAAGTGCAATAATGCCCTCCAGGTTGGGCATTACAGTGGAAATAACAGACCATCCAGAGGTATAGAGGTCCTTCACCTGGGGAGTCTGGTGTCGCAATAACTCTGGACATTCAATTATTTTTCCCGGTAATGCCCACGCTGTCAGGAGTTATTGTTTACTTGCCAATCTGAGCCAGGCACAGTTTCAAGAAATTAAACTGGTTGGTTGATCTTGTATAACAGCTGTCATGGCTTAACATTTAGTAAACACTTCAGTGATTCAGGCTTCTTGGGTTGTATGTGGGGGTATGTCTTATTATTTTTGAGGTTAAAGGAGGGAGAGAATGTTCCTGTAGCAGTTTGAACAGTTGTGATCTTAGGAGCAGGTCTGCTGTTTGTTTAACTTGGAGCCAATTTGCCTTTTTTGGTTTTATACAGTGGTGTTCATTTCTTGTTGATTATGTAATAAATCTACATATTTTGTTTTCTAGCGTTTGGATAGTGGTAGAGGTTTTACTAGAGGCTGCTGACACAAGAAGGAGGTGGAGTTCAAGTTGAGGGACTAGGTTTATTTTCCCTATTGCAAAGTCTGGTGGAGTATGAGAGAAAAGGGGATAGCTTTTGTTCCTAGAAAGGTAGGGAATTATTTTTTATATGAGTACTATCAGGATGAAGGTATTTGAGTGAGGGCTGTAACAGAGACCAAGATACTTGAAAGAGAAGACTTGCTCTGAGGGATGGCTGTTGGGATCATAGATTATTAAGCTTTTCTTGAATCTGCTGACTTTTTGTTTAGTACTAAAAAGCATATATTTACTTTTGGGTGCATTTAGTATGAGGTTTTTTGTAGTAATCCATTCACTGAGATGAATGAAGTCAGGGCAACAAGAATAGATCCTCGAGGTACACCTTTGAGTAGTGGAGATGAGAGAGAGTGAGAGTCAGAGAGAGAGAAAGACAAGGAGACGGAGGACAGAAGTTATAGTTCACTACGAAATCATGGTAAGTCAGATACATTGGATAGAAGGGATGACATCAGGGCTAATACCTAGATCTGAAATATGGATTATAAGAGAGGTGTGATTGACTAGGTTCTGGTGAGGTCTAGCTGTGTGTGTGTGTGTGTGTGTGTGTGTGTGTGTGATGTCCCAGTTGCTATATACTGGTGACTTGAGAGAACACATGGGAGAGTGGGTAGAGAATACTCAGGCTTGAACCCTGTACCTTGGGTGCAGTTGGCAAGGGCCTGAATTCCTTACCTACCACCATTTGTGAAAAATTTGCAGATTTTTGCCTCATATTTCTTCTGTTCCTTATAAAGTCGGTGGTTTCTGTATGTTTGTTTTTCCTTGCGAAGTCAGTAGTGCAGTGGTGCACTGGTAGCATTGTTGCCTGACGGCTACAGGTTCTCTGGTTTGATTCTTGGCTGGGGTGCCTTCTGTGTGGAGTCTGCATGTCCTCCCATCTTACAAATACATGCATCTGGAGTGTTTCTCCCTGCTCTGCTGAAAATTGGCTTTTGTTCCAAGTCAGATTTTCCTGGTTAACAAATGTTAAATAAAAATAACAGGCATTTGAATTTCAGACTTCATATTCTTCAGAAAATACATGGTAACACAAAATATTTTATTCTAGCAATTTTCTAAGTTTATAACATGGATATTTGAAATTTGTCCGTATTTTTTGGGACTGTATTCCCCCATTATTGGCTTCGTCCAGGTTTTTTGTACCAAGGTTGAGAGCTATGGTGAGAACTGAATTCACTGAATATGTTTGGGGGCTATATTCCCCTATTGGCTTTGTTCAGGTGTTTTGTGCTAAGAGGTTGACAGGTGTGGTGAGAACTGAATTCACTAAATGGTAGCCATTTAAGTTTCAGTCTTCCTCTCTTTCACAAAACAGCTGATTTGGCATAGTGGTATGTTGTTCTGACTGTTTTGCACAGGGTCCCTTGGGTTCAAGACTTGGCAGTGAAATGTATGGTGATAAAACAGTATTTTATTCTAGCAACTGTGAGACATTATACAAGCAATGTTTAAAATGTGTCCCTGTTTTTTGGGCTTTTGCCCCCCCCCTCCCCCCCAAAATAAATTTTGGCTTTTTCCATATTTCTTGTGCTGCAAAGTTCAAAGAAAAAGCTGAGTATAGAGTAGCTTTTACAAGAAGCTGAGAGCTGCAGGGGCACAAAATTTTAGTGCCGCTTATACGGACTCTGCTTAATTAATAGCACAACAGGTAGTGTACTTGCTTTTGATGCAGAAGGCTGTGGGTTCTACTCCCACAGTAGGTAGAGGCATTGCTGATACTGTACTGTGGATGCTGCAGTCCTTTTTAGCGAAGATACCTAGTAACTATGAACCTGTTATCAGTTTGCCATCCATTCCCTATTGTGATATTACTAGCTTAGCTTTTTTTTTAATGCAACATAAGCAATTTATTCCTCAAGGGCAACAGGCACTTTATTTGTAGATTATACAGTGGCATATAAAGTTGTTTGCTAGCAGCAACTTCTTCATTAGTTACAGATTTCTTTAATGTGGAATTATTTAGCTGTCTTTTACTTCTTCAGAGATTGTGCATATTTACTGATATTGGTGGACTAAAAGTTTGAGTAGACTTTTATGATGGAAATGTTCTGAATTGAGCAGTTTTGTTATTATTGGTGCATGCATTTTGTTTGTTTACTGATAAAATGTTCAAAACAATAAATTTCAAATGCCGTCTAACTGTACTGTATTGTACAAGGAATATAGTTTAACACAATCTGGACGGTGTATCAAAGAGCATGTGTAGGTTTCGTGTTTAAGGGGCCTACGATTTGAAAACAGCCCAAAGTTAATCTTTATCTGCCACTGGCAAAATGTATTTTCTCTGAATGTGGGTTTCAGTGAATGTGAGTTTCAAGGGCAGAGAAGTTTTAATGCTAAGTCTGTTTTCATTGTGAGACTGCATTGCTTTGTTTAGCAGATATCTATTATGGTTTGTGCTGTAAAATGCAAAATAAAACTTTCAAATGAAATCCAAATCATTGCAGAAGTAAAGAAGTATGCATATTAGTGTTTATGGTAAATGGGGCGAAATAACCAAGGAATGGGACATTGGAATAGCTGCAGGGTGGAGGCTCCATTCGACCATAATTTTGTGGGGGGGGGGCAGCAAACTCAGCCCCAGCTGAACTGTACCTCTCAACTGTCCAGATGTTTGCAGAATTAATAGATTTTTGCTTCTTATTTTTGGTTTGTTCCTCATAAAATGTGTGGTTTTCTGGCAAATCATTTAGGAATGAAGACACTAAATAATGACAGACATAGTTTCAGACGCCATAACCTTCAGAAAAATGCATGCTAAAGCAAGACCTGTTATATCAACTGTCTTAAGTTTATACAAGAGCAATTTTTAGTACTGTTTGTATGTTCCCCCAATATGTTTGGCCTTGTCCAGATTTCCTGCATAAAGAGGTTGAGAGGTACATGCAAATAAATCACTTTATAGAATTAAGAATATCCAAACCTCTCAACTGTCCCCAATTTTGGCTCAAAATGTTGCTCTCCCCCTAATAATCCCTCCGCATCCGCAAAATGGCAATTTTGGAAGAAAACGTGGAGGGTTTACAATTATAAATAATTTCAGAAATGCATGTAGATGGTCTTATTTTGTCAGCTGCTCAAGTTAAGAGTACTAATATTAAAAAGGTGTCCCTTCTTTGACAGGTTCCCAGCTGTATTGTGTGGCAATTTTATATTTTTGCATCACAGTTTTGGTCTGTTTTTCATAAAATTCTGTTTTTCTGGCAAATTATTGGCAAATCATTAAAGACTGAAGTTAGAAAATAATGGCAGTCATTTGAGTTTCAGATTTCATACCCTTCAGGAAATTCATACTAATGCAAGACCTACTATTCTATTATCTTTCTAAGTTTATAAGAGCAATATTTAAAAATTGTCCTTATTTTTGGGCCTGTGTCCCACTTCTATGTATGGCTTTGTCCAGATTTCTTGCTCTGAGGTTGAGAGGTATGAGTGTCAGAGCCATCACCGTCAGCCAGAGGCATTTCAGATTGTGACATACTTGTACCCCACTCCCCATTTTAGTGGCTCTGGATGTGTCCAAGCAAGGCAAGGAGCAGTTATGCAGTGCAAGTGTGCAGAGTATTCCCCCATCCAAGGTTGACCACAAGTACGACCGTGGCTTTTCATATGTCCTTGATTTTGCAGAATGTTCTGGTTTTCTGTCATATTTTTATATTGATTTATGCTTCTTATTCAGAAAATGTATGCTGTTCGATGCCCTGTTGCTCTGTGTTTAAGTAGCAATGCTTTAATGACCAATCAGGTAAGCTTGTCGGAGATTAAGATGCAAGTAAGCTTTAATAAGCATACTGTTAAAGAATTACCAACATTGAAAGCCTTTTCGTTATTGCTATGCAGAGAATATTTACATAACATATAAGCCTTTGGTATTGAAATGCATATGACAGTATTTGTAATAAAGGACAGGATTACAGTATTTTCAGAAGTTCATTACATTTGTTGGATACTTGTAGTCATCTTTGCAGGCTTTGCCCATAAACTAAACAGAATGCCGATCTATCATGTGTGGTCCATAACTTGTGCAGTAATCCTTTATGCAATTTATCTTGAGCTTGTTTCTTGTTTGCTGTTCATTTTTTTACTTTGATGGTCTTCCCCATGAAACGAGTAGATAGTTGTCAGGCAGCAGGTCTTTTTTGGATAAGAAACATTTTTACAAGTGGGGGTATCACAGAGATTGCTACTTTCAGCATGTTATTTGGTAATTTTATAAAGCTGCATATAAATTATAATTAGAACTGCAGTGCAAGGAGAAGTGGTTTGAGTTGAGTG
Organism: Protopterus annectens; assembly: GCF_019279795.1. NCBI lineage: Eukaryota > Metazoa > Chordata > Ceratodontiformes > Protopteridae > Protopterus > Protopterus annectens. Next base: position 239,585,869 of record NC_056733.1, on the reverse strand, counting down.
CTGCTTGTTTTTTTTTATACTTGATTTTGACTGGCATTCCAGTAATGTATTTAAAAAGTAATTTATTTTTTCATGCCTCACAACCTTTTTGTTTCCATCTCGATGTTAAGTAAGTTATGTAGCCAATGCATTGAAATATTTTTTCTTCTACACTTCATTTTGTCTTGCTTGGACTCTCGTAATGACCGTTCGGCACCCAGGGCAGCATATTTAAAGTTCCAGTTGTGGTTTTGAGCATAGCTCTACCCCTTCCGATTGGCCCCACCCATTCAGCTGTCTCCTGCAGCCCCCCCTTTAATTTGAAGTCACCAGCTGCCACTGAGAAGGCATGTATCGCTTAAGGAACAGCCCCTGCCAGACCATGTCAAATCTAAATTGTTGGATGCCCCCTTGCACAAAGATAACTTTTTTGGCACTAAGGCAGAAGCTGTCTTAAAAAAGATGGAAGGAAAAGCAACATCTATGCAAACAGTTAAGGATTTCTTGCAGGTCCAGCCCCCTAGGTTCAGCAGGCATTGTCCCTCCAAGTACTGGTCCTTTCCTGCTCCCAGTAAACCGGCCCAGCCTAGGCCCCGTGGAAACAGCCCCCCCCCCCCAACAGCAGCCACAAGGAATGCAGAGATCTAAGCAGTGGACTACCTCCACTTCAAAACCAGAGAGTTCTAAGCCACCCCCTTATGGTAAGAACTCTGACTCACCTCCTCCACCCCCTCCCTCTGCCCACCTTTACTTACCCCTAGGAGGAAAACTCTCCTTTCACTCAAGCACCTGGGCCACCGGGACCACTGGGTTCTGAACATTGTGCCTCAGGGATACACATTTTCCTTCCACACCCTTCCAACTCCAAAAGGATTTTCAGATCTACCTCCAAATCTGTGGGCAGAGGCTCAAAAGCAAATCCTTTCCCTGCTCTCTATGAGGGCAGTAGAACACGTTCCTGCAGAACACATAGGCCAAGGTGTCTACTCCAAACTATTTCTGGTACCCAGAAAAGAGGGCACCTGGAGCCCCATCCTTGAGCTATCCATTCTAAACACCTTCCTGGTGATTCCAAAATTTAAAATGCTCACCCTCCAGCAGCTGCCACCCATGCTCTCCAAGGATGCTTGGCTAGCCACCCTAGATCTAAAACAGGCCTACCTCCACATTCCTATCAGGGAATCATGCAGAAAATATCTCTGCTTCAGGGCAGGATTTCAACACTTTCAGTTCTCTGCACTTCCCTTTGGCTTATCTACAGCTCCCAGAGTTTTCACAAAATGTCTGGCTCCGGCCATTGCCTTTTGCAGGCAAAGAAATATTCAGATTTACCCATACTATGTGACTGCCTTATTCAGGCAGACAGCTAGGAAAAGCTGCTCAAGCACCTGGCCTTTGTAAAGACCCTCCTAACCTCTCTAGGGTACACAGTCAATGAAAAGAAATCCAAGCAGGTGCCTACCCACAGGATAATCTTCCTGGGAGCAAGTCTGGACACAGCATCCCAGATGGCATACCTTACACCAGAGAAACAAATTTTCCTGACAACCTACTTCTCTCAACTAGCCACCAGGCCCCAGCTAACTGCAAGAAAGATCCTGCAAGCTCTGGGGTTCATGGCATCTTGGATACTACTCATTCCATATGCCAGACTGCATATGAGGAAACTTCAGTGGTACCTAAAGAGCCTTTGGTGTCAACACTCTCAAGACCTGGAAACTCTTCTACCTATAATTCCTTGGCTCAGAAAGATTTTCTTTGGTTGGCAACAGCATGCTCCCTAAACAAGGGACTGCCTTTCTCCCCACCCCACCCCCCACCGCCCAGACCCTCACCACAGATGCATCAGACTATGCTTGGGGTCCACACCTGGACGGCAGGTGTATACAGGGCTAATGGAGCCCACAGCAAATCCCTCTGTACATCAATCAAAAGGAGATGATGACTGTGCAGTACGCCTTGATAGTTTTCAACCCCCTTCTCTCCAGGGGCTCTCCTGATCAAAACAGACAGCACCACTGTGATGTGGTACATCAGCAAGCAGGGAGGGACTCTCTCCTACCCTCTATGCAAGCTGGCCATGACCCTTTGGCACACAGCATCTGCCATGAAACTACACCTGTTAGCACAATTCCTACCAGGCTCTCTCAACTCTCTGGCAGACCAATTAAGTAGAAATCTTCTTGACCCACACAAATGGCAACTCTACAGAAGTACCTTCACCCTAACAACCCAGAAATGGGGAACCCCGAAGGTCAACCTCTTTGCCTGCCACACCAACCATCAGCTCACCAAGTTCTGCACCATTGAGCATCACTGCATGGCTTGGAAAGTGGATGCCCTGTCCTTCCCCTGGGCCAATCTATCGGTCTATGCCTTTCCTCCCCTACCTCTCATCCCCAGGGTACTGCTCAAAATAAGGGAGGAAAAAACAAGGACCATTCTAATAGCTCCAGACTGGCCCCGGCAATACTGGTACCCCTTGCTGCGCAGCCTGTCCCCACTGCCTCCATGGCATCTTCTTCAGACTCCAAACCTCCTGACCCAGAGGGAAGGGGAATTCATGCATCCCCAATTGCAGACACGCAATTTGGCAGCTTGGCTTATTCCCTTTCCCCAAACCAATCTGCCAACCTCAGTAAACAGGTTCTGGATGTTACCTGTGAGGCCAGATGCCCTAGCACCAGAAAGTCTTATGCTGATAAATGGAAATGGTTCTGCACCTAGATCCAGGCTAAGGGTGCCAAATACAGCACAGCCCTCCCTCTTTCTCATCCTGGAATACTTGGCTGACCTACTACACAGTGGCCTCTCTTTCTCCTCTATAAAAATTCGTGCCTCTGCTATTTCTGCTCATTTTCACAATGAGCAGCCCCTTTTCTCACACTCTTTGGTCAAACAGTTCCTAAGAGGGGGCTAGCAACTTGAGGCCACCCAGATGGGCACCAGCTTGGGACCTTAACTTTGTATTGGAAAAGCTCACCCTGCCCCCTTTCGAACCAGCTTTCTCTCCAGAGCTAAAATTTCTCTCCTGGAAGACAGCATTCCTTCTGGCCATCACTTCATCCAGAAGAGTCTCTGAGCTGCAAGCACTCATGGCTGTGGAACCCTTCATCATTTTCCATGCAGACAGGGTATCCCTTAGAACTAGCCCATCCTTCATGGCCAAGGTGGTCTCCAGTGTGGCTCTCAACCAATCCATTCATTTGCCCACCTTTTTCCTAATCCCCAGAACAAGGGGGAAAGGATTCTTCACAATCTAGATGTGCACAGACAGCTCAGATTCTATCTAGACAGGACTAAATCCTTCAGAAAGCCTGATCAATTGCTGGTTGGCTTTGTCTTCTGCCCCTGTAGCAAAGCTATCTCCAAGCAAACCATTTTCAAATGGATAGCACACTGCATCCTTTTCTGCTACAAACAGCATGGAAAGCCCCCCCCCCCCCAAGGGGTTCAGGGCACACTCCAACAGAACAACCTCCATCTCAGCAGCTTTCCTCAGAGGAGTCCGCACCAGGGACTTCCTGGAGGCTGCCACCTGGACGTCTGTTCACACTTTTACCAACCATTACCACCTGCCTCTCTTTTCCAAATCCAGGGCAGGGTTTGCCTCTGCAGTCTGGCAGGGCATCCTAGCCAGCCCCTAGTTTCCTTGACTGCTTCCACCCTCAGCTTTTGGAATCAACCCAAATGTGATGACCGCACCAGTGAAACACGAAGAACATAGTACAGTTGTGTACACTTAAATAATTGTAGATTTTTGGGTGCATTCACTGTTGCAGTCCTGGTTTCCCTTCCTCCATTGCCCTTTCTTCTCTTTCTCCTTTTATTACCATTCTTCCTTATTGTTCTCATTTCCTTACAAGGGACATATTGGTATTTATTTTCCACTGGTGGGGTTCTTCCACCAGAGCCTGGCCTCTTACTTGGGAGCTCCTGAAAGGTTAGGGCAAGAAAAACTGATGTAATGGCGTCGGCTGCCTTACTTTATACTACTGACGACCTAACGTCAGTCCTCAAGCGACAGCAACCGATGCAGAAATACTAAATCTCTGGTATTCGGGCCAGCCGAGGGCTACCCTGCCAGGGATAACCCAAATGTGATGACTGCAACAGTGAATACACACAAGCATTTACATTTATGGTAATTGTACACAACCATACTTTCTACTTCCTGTGCCTTCTCTCCTGCAGCCTGTATTGAAGCTCTGCCTTTGACTGGCCCTTTTAGTTTACTGCTATAGTTTTCAGCAGTCCTAGTGTTCCATATACCGATACTGTTCAGAAACATAGGTCTGTGTCTGTCTGGTATAGATTGCAGTGAAATGCCTAGCTCACACTTGATGTTTACTGCTTGACTCTCAGCCATAAGTATTGGCAAGTGAGTAGAGCGTGGCATAAAGAAATAACTTCATCTATACACCAGAGCAGTGGTCAGATAGACCCTGAAATTTTAGAGTTCCAGTTCATGCCTGCAGCTATGGACTTTCAAACAGTGCCTTAAAAGAAATTCAGTAAGGCAACAGTAATAATCTTTTCCTTTTAACCTGCAGCACGAGACTCACATTTTCAGGACACTAAACGTCTAGTTTGCAAAGTTTGTTCTGAAAAGGAAATTGATACTAATGGGTGACAAAGCAATGAAACTGCACTGAAAGTGTTTTTGCTGGGAGTGCAAGCCTCCTGCTGTCCCCCACAATCTAATATATTAACTAAAAGGTAATGCATCCCCAGGGATAAGAGAGTACTGGCTTATCACACAGAATTGAACATCTTCCAGCCCCATTCTCCAGGGGTTGTGTGACCTCACATTAATTCTTATGGCAGTTTCATTGACCAAATGACAACTTCCGTAGTTGTCTTTTTATAAAATGCGGAACCAGTTGTTCCAGACTGCATGTAACTTACTGCTTTATACCGACATACTTTGCATTGCTGCAGTTTGCAAACAAGCACATTCAGAAATCGTTTTTACTTGTAGTTTTACAAATTCATATTGTATAATTTTAAGTAGTGTTTGTGAAACTATAAATGTTTATTTTCGCAAATTGATAATGCATTCTTTGTATTATTAGCACAAACATCACCGCGCCAAGTGTCCGGAATGGAGCGCGAGCGTAAAGTGAGCATGAGACTGCATCGTGGAGCTCCAGTCAATGTCTCCTCATCAGATTTAACAGGACGCCAGGATACGTCTCGTATATCTACATCCCAGGTATGAAAGACTGACTCTAAAAGGAGCAACTTTGAGTGATTTATGTAGTTAGTATCACTTGCTTGTAAGGAGGCTTCACCACAGTCCATGTTTGCATACATATGATCTTCAGATCCCTCCCTCCTTTTAGCCAGTCAGTTGTTCTCATTTAATTCTGTGTTCTCTTCTCAGAAATTAAAGTTTTAAAACTCAGCCTACATTTGAGAGGGCAGGTTTTGAGGTGGATAAGTTTCATCTTTAATAGGGAAAAATAAATGATAGGTGGAGTCTTTGCTGCAGGTGCTGATGTGCAAATGATTTAGTCAAAGGACATGTGCAATATTTTTTAACGCCATTAGTTTTGCATTACTTATATAGCCAGTGTTATGTTTGGTTTCATTTGGTAAATAGCTTTGTTTTCCTCTAAGATGTTTTGTGTTACATCTGTTGTCTTGATTTTTACTGCGAGAACAAGGTTGATTCTCATAAATTGATGAGTATTAATTTAAGGATGAAGCACAGTTTGACTTTGGAGGTCCTGTTCCATGGGTAGGTGTTATTTCTGTTGTCATGTTTCCATCTTGGCATATTTGGTATTTTTTTTTCTTATTCCTGCACTCAGATGCAGTCATCTCCTGCTGGCATGTGTCTTGATAACAAATGACTGATTAGAAGGGGCGTAGTCTGTTCCTTTGACATCCATTTCTTGCTGAAACTTAGTTTGCATTTTAAGCATGATGTTTATCAGGAAAATAGATTTCCTTTAGTGCCTCAAGTGGTGAGACTTTCTAAGTATTCTTACAATTACCAGGTTGTGTGTCCGGAGTTAAAGTTGTTGTGCTGCCTGGGAGTGGGGAACGATCGGCTTCTAAACTGTTGAGAACTGCTTGCAAGGGCTGTCGCTCTATTCTTTTCTGCTCCCCCTACCTGCAGCTGACCAACTACCACCAGCTCCTTTTCTTGTCCTCCTTGTCTACCATACTCACCTTAGCATTCTTCAGGCTCAACCAAGTTCACATCAGGTGCTGTTGAGGAGATCAGTGACAGTGCTCCAGCATTGTACTGCTGCCTAGGGAGTGTGCTGTAATCCCACCCTGCCTTTCTCCCCACATCAGCCTTACAGGGTCTGCAGTTTTCTACATATGGGAGGTGCATGCAAGCTTTCGCACAGTCTCCCAACCAAGATGTATACCATTTGAAGCATTGAGCTTGCCCAGCACTTTGATGCTGCTGTTGCAATGAGCCTAGGCAGCCTCCCTTCTCCCAAGATATACAAGCAAAACAAATCTATATCTAACCTCAATAAATACAAAACTATTCGTAACTTAGTAAAAAAAACTTCTCAATAGACCGCCAAAACTACTTTATCCAACTTCAAAACAATCATAAAACTAACCCACAAAAATTCTGGGCAGGTATAAATTCACTCTTAAAACCTGGCACTATAGAAAACTCAAACCCCAGCCCAGATTTACAAGACATAGATCTTGCTACCCAATTCAATTCTTTCTTCATAGACTCTTATTTCCAAACTTACTTCTTTTACACATAATGCACCTCCTACCCCCTCTACTCACAACCAACCTCCCCCTCCAACTCCTTTCTCTCATTCACCCCCACCTCATAACCAACCTCCCCCTCCAACTCCTTTCTCTCATTCACCCCCACCTCAACTCCTCCCATTTTTGATTAAACCTACTCCAACTTCTACTATAAGAAAACTCCTACAGAAATTAAAACCATGCACCAATGCCCCTGACAACATTCCCTCATACTACCTCAGTATAGCTGCTGATGCCATTGCCCTCCCTATCAGTATCCTCATCAATCGCTCTATCCAAGAAGGTTTAGTCCCCGAAACTTGGAAAAAAGCTTACATCATCCCTCTACACAAAGGAGGAAATAATACTAACATCTCCAATTTCCGTCCCATAGTCATCTTCTCACCCATTTCTAAAGTCCTAGAGAAATGTATCCACCTTCAACTCCTTCCCCATCTCTTGGACAACAATCTACTAACCCCTACCCAACACAGATTCAGACCCCATCATAGTACTATGACAGCCCTCCTATCCTTCCTTGAAACTGTGAATAAAGCTAGAGATTCTGGACTCATTGTATCTACCATTCTTCTCTATCTTTTTAAGGCTTTTGATACTATCTCCCATAATCTACATCTTACTAAACTATCTAATCTAAACCTTTCTCTCTCTTCAATCAACTGGTTTAACAGCTATCTCTCCAATAGACAACAAGCAGTCAAGTGGAAAAAAGCTTACCTGCTCCTTTCTTAATACCCCAACAGGTGTCCCACAAGGTTCCATTCTGGGCCCCCTTCTCTTTAATATTTTCATTAATGACTTTTTCCACACTATCCCTCAGGCTAATATTATTCAATATGCGGATGATTCCACAATCATCTGCGCTGCCTCATCCATCCCAACTCTTTTAAAGCTAACCCAGGATGCCTTCTCCAGCACTGAAAATTGGATGAAAGACAACCATCTAGCTCTTAATGCTGCTAAAACCAAACTCATAATATTTACTCCTTCAAAAACTACTAACATCGATCATAAATCATTCTCCATCTCCAGCCAAAATAACATCCCCCTTGAGCTTGTATCAGAAACCAAACTATTAGGAGTCCAAATTGATGACAAGCTTAAATTCAATTCCCATCTACTACAAAACATAAATAAAACCCACCAAAAACTTGGCATGCTCTACCGTCATAATAGATTCCTCAGCTCAGCTACTAAGATTACTCTCTACTACATTTCTCCTACCCTCCCTTCTCTATGGGGCACCTCTTCTTACTAACCTACAATCCTCCCTCAAAACCAAACTATCCTCTTGTTACAATAAAATTGCCAAATTCGCCACTTGTAACAAATCACCAACCCACCACTGTGAACCACTCCACAACCCACCACTGTGAACCACTCCACAAACTGAACTGGCTAGAACTACCAAACTACCTCTCCTACACCCAACTCACATATGCTCACAAACTGATTTACCAGCCATCCCTCTGCCCTGCACTCTCTTCTACCTTTAAAATGCACCACACTCAACGACATCTAAGATCAAACATTCAAAACCTCACAGAAATTCACAGACCCCTCCACCCTCCTGGACAAAACCTCCTGTCCTTCTCACTAGCACGCTTATGGAACTCCCTTCCTTCCTCCCTCCATTCGTACCATTACAAGCCTCCCATCCTTTAAAAAATCGCTCCACTCTCATCTAACCTCCACATGGGAGTGCTCCTGCTCTCACCCCTCATAACCTACTCTTTACTCTAGTACTTCTTCTCTTCTTTCACTCTAAACACCAGGTGGCATTACTCATGGGCTACCAGTATACTGCTCTCACCCCTCATAACCTACTCTTTACACTAGTACTTTTCTCTTCTGTCACTCAAAATCCCAGGTAGCATTACACATTGGCTACCAGCATACTAACTAACTCTCCTCAAAAAAAAAAAAAAAAATATATATATATATATATTGCTCTTATAACCTGTGCTTTTAGCTCTCTCTACATGTTTAATTACATAAACTGTACAATGTTTAACCCCATGTAATGTATATGTATGTCCTCATCTTTGTGTAATCTGTATGTGGAGCTTTTCTCCCCAGGACTCCATTGAAAATGGGTTTTTCGAGCCCAATGGACTATCCTGGTTAAACAAATGCAAATAAAATAAAGAAAGTAAAGATGGATGACTGTGCATCAGCCATTCACTCCCATTCTTCCCCCATCAGGTCCGTCCAGCATCACTGATAATTGTTGAATCTGGGTTGCTTGGGATGCAGTAAGGTCTTTATCTCTCAGGGTGAGACGCACTGAGGGTCTGCACTGCTGAGATGACGGCTTGTAAGGGTTGATGTTCTTCATTCCACATTGCTGCAGTCCTAACCATTGGGGTAGTCCGCTGTCCAGTCGGCCCGAATACCACTGGCGTCGGTCAAGGCGCATTAGACTGATGTCAGGACGCCAGGGTACTAATGCGCATGACCGACGTCATATCCTCAGTCTTTTTTGCCGCATGGTCCGATGCAGAAGCAGTTTTGCGAGTGCAGGTTGGCGTTCTGAAATTTTCTGAAGTCGGAGTTTCAGACCGAATCAAAGTTGGCTAAGTACCCCGTTGGGGAACATTTTGGTTTTTTCTTGCCTCAGTATTTAACCGGATGTCAGAAAAAGTGAATAACTGTATTTCTTGTGGGAAACAGATACCTCATAGGGATTACCATACTTTGTGTATACCTTGTTTAGGGCCTGAGCACGACGTTGTTGGTTGCGCTCTTGTGCTAGATTTAACAAACGCACTATTAAGAGAAGGTTAGACTGTGCCAGGTTAGTGTTTGGGAAGCGTTGTAATTATAAAATGCCGCCGGATGCTCCCAAAAAGCGAAGGACAAAGCAGCAAAGCCTAGGGTTGAAGAACCGCAGTCGTTCTTTAGAAGGCTCAGTGGAGCCAGAGGTTTTGCCAGGAGTTTCTGTGGAGTCTCAGGCAGAGACTTTACTGTTACAGGATGTGCCCTCTCAGGAGGTAGGCCAGGCTGAGGGGCTTCTCAGGTAGCTGTTCTTCCCTCTCTTCCTAAGGTGGTTAGAGCCTCTCCTTCTGTTTCCAAGACTTCTTTGAGAGGTAGGCCAAGTTTAGCTTCAGTGGGGCTTCTCCTAGCACTTCAGGTTCTGTGCCTAAGAAACATATGCTTAAAATGGCAGAGGATTTGATTACTATGATTAGAGGTTCTATGCCCCCTCCTGATAAGAGGCCTAGGGTGGAGCCTGAGTTTGAGAGTTTTGAACAGTGTTAAGAGGCTTCTGAGTCTTCGGCTGAAGACTTGCAGGAGTATCCTCATTATTCTGATTCTGATGTGGATGATTCCACTCCTTCAGCTTCTCCTCCTGAGGATTTTTCTTTTTCAGAGACTCTGCATTCCATGAGGGAGCATTTTAAATGGGAAGGCCAAGATTTCTCTGATTCCAGGAAGAGGCTTAGGGAATTCTTGTTTTACCCCAGCATAGGCCCTTAGCTATACCTCCTGTGTTGAATGTGGTGGAAGATGTTTTTGCAGAGGCTTCCTGAACCCTGATTCTTTGCCTCCTGCCCCTGTTAAACCTGATAGGTACTATAGGGTGCCTGAAGCTCATAAGTATCTTTTAAGCGTCCTAGGGCAGACCCAGAAATTGTTTCTCAGGGGCCTAAAGGTGTTAAGGCCTCTGTTGTTAAAAATCCTGTTCCCTCTGATAAAGAGGCAAGGGCTTTGGATAGATGGGGAAAGAAAGTGTATACGTCTTCCACTTTAGCCATGAGGGCATTGAATTGTCAGTTTCACATGCTAAAATATCAAAATTATCTCCTTTCACAATTGAAATCTAAGGTGGATGCTCTGGAAGGTATTGAGTGTAAAGAGTTGCTGGATTTAGTTCATGTGTCTGAACAAGTGGGTAAGCATTCTTTGCAATGTGGTTTTGATGCTGTGCAGGCCTCCTCGAGGGTGGCTGCCACTGGTTCGGTTCTCACGCTTGGTTGAGGGATCAGAATTTACCTGAGCATGTTAAGACAAGGATTTTGGATGCTCCTTTACAGTCTGATGTGTTGTTTGGTTCGCCTGTGGAAGCAGTTTTAAAGAAAATGGAGGACAAGGCTAAATCTATGCAGACTGTTAAAGATTTTTTGCAGGTGCAGCCTCCAAAGTTTAGCAGAAATTGGCCTTCTAAGGGATGGACGTATCCTGCTTATGATTCCCAGTCTAGGGGTAGGTCTAGACGTGGTAGGGGCAGAGCTCAAGGTTCTTTTAGGCCTAGAACAGGGAGTTCTCCTGCTCAGACTTCTGGTGAGGGCAGGGGTCAGTCCTTTCGTAAACAGACCCAATGACCTGCCTTTTCAGCTGCCAGTACATTCTCGTCTGGCAGCTCCTTTGGGAGGAAGACTGTCTCTTTTCAAAGAAAATTGGGATTTAATTACTCAAGACAGATGGGTTTTGGATATCATTCACCACGGTTACAGGTTTTATTTCCATACCTTGCCCCTTTCAAAGGCATGCCAGACGTTCCTCCTCCACAAAGGAAAGAGGCTCACAAGCAAATTTCTCTGTTACTCCAAATAGGGGCCATTCAGCCAGTCCCTGTACCAGAAAGGGGCCTAGGATTTTATTCTCGCCTGTTCCTAGTACCAAAGAAGGGGAACACGTGGAGACCAATTTTGGATTTATCTATCCTCAACACTTATCTGGACATTCCCAAGTTCAAAATGTTGACGTTACAACAGCTTTTACCTCTGCTGGGCAAAGATCACTGGATGGTAACTTTAGATCTCAAGGAAGCTTACCTTCATGTGCCTATAAGACTACGTTGCAGAAAGTATTCATTTCGAGCTGGAAATTCTCATTATCAGTTCTCTGCATTGCCCTTTGGCTTATCTACCAGAGTATTCACAAAGGTTCTGGCTCCAGTGATAGCTTACTTCAGGCTAAAAGGAATTCAAATCTATCCTTATTTGGACGACTGCCTAATTCTGGCTCAAGAAAAGGAAGACCTTCTACAGCATTTGGAATATGTCATAGCAGTGCTAAGATGCCTAGGGTATTCTGTGAACGAAATAAAGTCCAGTCTAGTACCCTCTCAAGACATGTGCTTTCTGGGTGTGAGACTGAATACAGCAGCCCAGATGGCCTTTTTAACCCCGGACAAACAACAGAATCTTTCCAGTTACTTCCATCAACTATCTCTTCAGTCCGGGCTGACTGCAAGGACAGTCCTTCAAGCCTTAGGGTTCATGGCATCTTGTATTCTGGTGCTTCCCAATGCCAAACTGCATATGAGGAAGCTGCAATGGTATCTCAAAAATGTATGGACACAGCACTGCCAGGATTTGGACAATGTCATTCAAATAATACCTTGCATTCAAAAAGAATTTTTGTGGTGGGCTCAGGAATGTCACCTAAACAAGGGACTCTCTGTGACCCGGCCAGAGGCGAGTCAGATTTTAACGATAGATGCCTCGGACATTGCTTGGGGAGCTCATCTAAATGGAAAGTGGATACAAGACAAGTGGCCTGCCAGACTACAGCATCTACATATCAACATGAAGGAGATGTTAGCAGTCCAGTTTGCATTAATGGCTTTCAAGGAGTTCCTTCTTCCAGGGCAGGTGTTGATTCTAACAGACAACACAACTGTCATGTGGTACATCAACAAACAAAGGGGAACACATTCTTAGCGTCTATCCAGGCAAGCAATGATTTTATGGGAAACTGCGCCAGCTTGCAACTAACTCTTCAGGCAAGGTTTCTGCCGGAGCACAGAACTCCTTAGCAGATGTGTTAAGCAGACAAATCATGCATCCCGAATGGAAACTGGATCTTCATGTATTTCAGAAATTGACAGTGTCATGGGGAACTCCAGACATAGATCTGTTCGCTTCTCCACTAAACCACCAGCTGCCAAAGTTTTGCACAAAGGGGTTTCATCACACAGCTTGGAAAGTGGATGCTCTTTCTTTCAGTTGGAAAATCTTCATGTGTATGCCTTTCCACCTCTGCCTCTTCTTCCAAAGGTGCTCCTAAAGGTCAGACAAGACAAGCCAAGGATGATTTTAATAGCTCCAGATTGGCCTCGCAACACTGGTACCCACTACTAAGGAGTCTGGTAAGGAAGCCTCCATGGCCTTTACCTTTGATTCCACATCTGTTATCTCAGAAGGACGGTCACCTGCTCAATGTCAAGCTTCACTCTCTTCATCTAACAGCCTGGCATATTCTGTTTTGAAACACAGCAGGTCTCAACTTCCTCAACAAGTTTTAAATGTGATTATGGAAGCCAGAAGACCTAGTACAAGGAAAGTGTACAGAAAAATGGAAGAGATTTTTATTTTGGAGTGCAGCAAAGAATTTGGAGATTTCTGAGCCTAATTTGAGTGTGGCTCTTCAATATCTTACTGAGTTATTGGACAAAGGTTTGTCCTTCTCTTCCATTAAGATTCATGCTGCAGCAATTTCAGCTCACTATGATTGTGACCCTCCATTGTTTTCGCATCCTTTGTTCAAGCAGTTTCTTAGAGGGCAAAGAATATAAGACCCCCACGAGAGCTCCTACTCCTGCTTGGGATCTCAATTTTGTGTTGGAAAACTTACTCTACAACCTTTTGAGCTCATGGCTACTGCTGAATTGAAATACTTGTCATGGAAGACTGCTTTTTGTTGGCTATTACTTCTGCAAGAAGGGTTTCTGAGTTGCAGGCCCTTATGGCAGTAGAGCCCTTTTTGATTTTCCATAAGGATAGGGTATCATTACGCACTAATCCTTCCTTTATGCCTAAGGTGGTTTCTAGTGTGGCTTTAAACCAAACTATTCATTTGCCTACTTTCTTTGCAGATCCCCAAAATAAGGGGAAAAGATTTTGCACACTTTAGATGTACATAGGCAGTTGCTATTATTTAAGCAGGACTAAGGATTTCAGGCAGTCTCAGCAGTTGTTTGTTTCTTTTGCTTTGAGTTCTCAGGGCAAGCCTGTGTCTAAGCAAACTATTTCTAAGTGGATTAGGTTTTGCATTTCATTTTGTTATTCCCATCATGGCAAGGAGATTCCAGCTGGGATTAGGCCTCATTCCACTAGGGCTACTGCCACTTCAACAGCATTTCTAAGGGGGGTGGCAACTAAGGATATTTTGGAGGCAGCTACTTGGAGTTCAGTGCATACTTTCTCTAAGCATTACCACCTTCCTCTCTACTCTAAATCTAGGGCTGGTTTTGCCACAGCTATTTTGCAAGGCATGTTGACAGCTCCTGCTTCCTTATGATTTGCCAGCCTCCCTTAACTCTGCTTTGGGATTCTACCCAATGGTTAGGACTGCAGCAGTGTGGAATGAAGAACATAGTATAGTTTTGTACCTACCATAAATGTAGATGTTCGAGGATCCACATTGCTGCAGTCCAATCCTCCCTCCTTCCCTCTGTGTTTAGGGGTGGTGGTGTGGGTTAGGATATACTCTTGTACATTTGTATATATTGTATATATGTTTGGTGCAGGGTTTTTTTTGGTTTTTTGGTTTGGGCCTTGTCTTTTTAGGGTCTTCTGACATCTGGGGCAAGAAAAGACTGAGGATATGACGTCGGTCATGCGCATTAGTACCCTGACGTCCTGACATGACCGACGTCAGCCATATACTTTGGTATTCGGGCCGACTGGACAGCGGACTACCCCAATGGTTAGGACTGCAGCAATGTGGATCCTCGAACATCTACATTTATGGTAGGTACAAAACTGTACTTTTCTGCACTGTTGAGATGACCCTTGCAAGGGCCTGCTGACTACTAGAGCTACACCTCTTGCTGACTATTTGTAAGAGTTAGCACTGCACTGCAGATTGCTTCTAAGGCAGAGATGTACAGTCTTGAGTTGAGATGATGTCTTTGAAGGGGACTAGCTCTGCACTGTTGAGATTACAGCTTGCCAGGGCTAGCTCTGCACCGAGTGCACCCCCCCCCCCACATTTGCCAAGGAAAGGAGGGGGGGGGCACTGAAATTAGCTGAATGTAATGCTTAATCCACCTAGAGCAAGCCAGTTTGTCTGGATTTGTAGAGTAAAGCAGACTTGACATTTATTAGGGTAGACCTAGTTAGACAAGGTCATCATTCAGTACCCTAGGTTTGCTATGATCTAGGGAGATGTAGTAATTTGCTGTCACTGTGCACCCCATTTGGTATGGGTAAACAATTACCACCCTTTTCAATATGTTATGGGTACAGCAGTGAAGTGCCTCCTCATCTGCTGATAGCAAGTGAGGGAGCATACCACTCCTTTTCCTGTAACGTAAAAGGTTGGTAATTCGTTTACCCATGTTCAAGTACAGTGACATAACATTGCTGCTTGGAAGTGTATGCACATTTCTCCAAGACTTCATGGACTTCCTTGTTGACTGAGTATTGGAGTCACCAAACTGGTAGCTGTGGGTGACTTCAGTGTCTGGGTCAGTGAAAATTCCATGACCCTATCTCTACAGTTCCTCAGGTTGTTGATTGCGCATCTCATCGTTTAAGATATATTCTGTGTTCTTTCCTAATGTACCCACCCCTGACTAAGTGAAACCAGTCATTTATTTCATCCCTTTTAGGAGCATGTTTACCAAGGACATGTTTCCTATTTTGAGGGAGGCTAGAAAACAAATCCAAGGAAATCGTACACACAAATGGAAACTGTTTTCCCTTTAGTGCCACAGGCAGGCCTTGGACACTAACACTCCTTAGTGTCTGTAGTCCTCAAATACTTGTCAGACATTTATAAATCAGAATCGTCTTATGCTTCCATGGGAGTGTATGTACATCCTATCTCTGCCCATCATAAATCCCTCTTTATGCCTTGCAGCCAGTAAAACCATTCCAGAAAATGGTATTGCACCTAAAGCCACTTAAAAAGTAAGTCTCCCCTCCACAGTACCCGAACCATGTTTTGGAGAACTTAACCTTACTACCATCTGAACCTGCAGAAGCAGCACCCATTACATACTTTACTTGAAAGAATGTCTTTCTAGTGAGTGTAACAGCCCCTAGGAGAACATCTGAAGTATATGTGCTTATGTGCAAGCAATCTTTTATCTCTCTCAAGAACAAGGCAAGTGGTTTACTGTTGAAATCCCCTAGTGCCATTGATCGAACAGAAAGCGTTTGAAAGGCACTTTTCAAGAAGGCACAATGCTGAACCAGACTGCTACGAATACACAAATCCAGTCCCCGCTGACAGAGATTCCAGAGCATTAGAAAGATGGAGGAAGAAAGTATATACATCTGCAACTTTAGCAATGAGGGCCTTAAATTGCCAGTTTCACATGCTTAAATATCAGCAATATTTGATGTCTCAGTTGAAACAAAAAAATGCTTCCAAATTCAGATCTTCCTAATTTTAAGGAAATGCAGGATTTATTGCATGCAGCTGAACAAGTGGGAAAACATACTTTGCAATGTGGTTTTGATTCATTAGAGGCCTCCTGTAGAGCAGCAGTTACAGGGTCTGTCATTAGAAGACATGCTTGGTTAAAAGAGCAAACTTTACCAGATCATGTTAAAGCAAAATTATTGGATGCACCTTTGCAGCAGGATGTTTTATTTGGAGTTAAGGCAGAAAAGGTATTAAAGAAAATGGAGGATAAAGCAAAATCTATGCAAACGGTGAAGGATTTCTTACAGGTTCAGCCTCCTCGATTTAGCAGAAATTGGCCAACAAAGAATTGGTCCTTTCCAGTTTCAGACAGACCTCAAAGGGGCAGATACAGACGTCCAAGAGGCAGAGGTCAACCACAAGGTACTTACAGGCCTCGACATTGGGGTGCTTCTACCCAGAAAGAAGGGGAAGACGGGCCTCAACCTTATAAAAAAACAGCCCCAATGACTTCCCACTACAGCTGCCAAACATCTCTCTCTTGGCAGCCCCCTTGGGGGGAAAACTGGCTCTTTTCAGTCACAATTGGCATATGATCACCAAAGACAAGTGGGTTCTCAATATTGTGTCTCAAGGTTACAAGTTCCACTTTCACACTCTGCCAAGATTAAAAGGAATGCCAAATCTGCCACCAAATCCATGGGCAGAGGCTCAAAGACAAATTACAGCACTCATGGACATGAGAGCTATTCAAAAGGTACCAACACAGGAGCATGGACAAGGACAAGAAAGGACAAAGCCTGGAGGCCCTTTCTGGATTTATCTTCTCTAAATACTTACCTGGATGTTCCAAAATTCAAAATGTTGACACTACAGCAGCTTCTTCCCATGCTGGGCAAGAAAGCTTGGCTCGTAACTTTGGACCTCAAGGAGGCATACCTGAATGTCCCTATCAGACAAAATTGCAGAAGATACCTCAGATTCTTAGCAGGTTCAATGCATTACCAATTCTCTGCACTGCCCTTTGGCTTATCTACTGCGCCTAGGGTCTTTACAAAATGCCTGGCACCAGTAATTGCATTTTGCAGACAAAAAGGAATTCAAATTTACCCATACTTGGACGACTGCCTTATTCAAGCAGAGAGCAAAGACATTCTTCTAAAGCATCTGGCATTTGTAAAAAGACTGCTAATTTGCCTAGGGCACACAGTAAACAAAAAGAAACCAAAACTAGTGCCCTCACAAGAGATAATATTCCTGGGTGCCAGCTTAAATACAACTGCCCAGATGGCTTATCTCACGCCAGACAGGCAAGGACAACTAACTCAATATTTCCAATTGATGGCAACAAAAACCCAACTCCCTGCAAGAAAAATTCTGCAGGCCTTGGGTTACATGGCATCTTGCATACTACTAATTCCATATGCCAAACTGCATATGAGGAAACTACAATGGTACCTAAAGTGTGTCTGGTCTCAACACTGTCACAGTTTGGAAACAGTAATACCACTTATTCCTTGCCTTCAACAAGAGTTTCGATGGTGGGCTCAAGCCTGTCACCTCAATAAGGGACAGCTTTTCACTCAAACCACAGCCAGGCAAACACTGACAACAGATGCTTCGGATTACGCCTGGGGAGCACACATGGCAGGAAAATGTATTCAGGACAAGTGGCCCGCAGAACAAAGGCATCTTCACATCAATCAAAAAGAGATGCGAGCTGTACAAAATGGCCTTATAGCTTTCAAGGACCTTCTGCATCCAGGACAACTACTACTAAAGACAGACAACACCACAGTTATGTGGTACATAAGCAAGGGGGCACTCATTCATATCCCCTCTGCAGACAAGCCATGACCTTGTGGAACACAGCTATAACCTATCAAGTTCATCTGCAAGCACAATTCCTGCCAGGAGAGAAAAACACACTGGCAGACGATTTAAGCAGAAACATCATGGATCTGCACGAGTGGAAATTACATCCACAAATGTTCAGGATGATAATACAAAAATGGTGGAGCCCGGACATAGATCTGTTCGCATCCCCAATGAATTGCCAGCTACAAAAATTCTGCACAAGGACTTACCACCCACAAGCATGGAAAGTGGACGCCCTCTCATTCAGCTGGAAAAACCTACAAGTATACGCTTTCCCACCACTACCTCTCCTTTCAAAGGTACTCATAAAAGCCAGACAAGAAAAGCCAAAGATAATCCTGATTGCCCCAGACTGGCCACGCCAGCACTGGTACCCAATCTTAAAGAACTTAGCACAAGGTCCACCATGGATTTTGCCTCAAATCTCACAACTTCTGACTCAGCAAAACAATCAGATACTTCACAGCCAGCTCAAGACATTAAACCTGGCTGCATGGCAGATTCCTTAGTCAAGCAACCAATGGCGCTCTCCAAAGCTGTTATGGATGTCATTCTGGAGGCCAGAAGGCCTAGCACCAGGAAAGCCTATTCGGATAAATGGAAGAGATTCTGTGCCTGGAACCAGGCTCACAGCCTTGACCCTCTTGTCCCAAATATTCCTCAGATACTGCAATACTTGACTGATATACTGGACAAAGGCCTCTCCTTTTCATCCATTAAGATCCATGCCTCTGCCATCTCTGCTCATTACAACACAGAGCCACCAATTTTTTCTCATCCTTTGCTAAAACAGTACCTCAGAGGGGCTAAAAACATAAGACCGCCCCGTAGAGTACAAACTCCAACTTGGGACCTCAACTTCGTCTTGGAAAAATTAACTTTGAGCCAGCTAACTCAGCAGACTTAAAATATGTCTCTTGGAAAACTGCTCTGCTCCTGGCAATAACATCAGCACGAAGAGTTTCAGAATTACAGGCACTAATGGCAGTGGAACCTTTCATCATTTTCCACCAACCCTACTTTTATGCCAAAGGTGGTATCAAGTGTGGCTCTAAACCAAACTATTCACTTGCCAACTTTTTATCCAAATCCACAGAATAAAGGGGAGAGACTACTGCATTCCTTGGACATACACAGGCAGTTACGCTTCTACTTGGACAAAACGAGGTGAGCAATTGTTTGTAGCATATGCTGCAGGAACACAGGGAAAAGCCATTTCAAAACAGACCATTTCAAAATGGATAGGGCATTGTATACGTTTCTGCTATACACACCATGGGAAAGCTGCACCTAACAGCATTAGGTCTCATTCCACCAGGGCAACAGCCACTTCCAACTGCCTACCTCAGAGGAGTTCCTACCAAGGACATTTTGGAAGCAGCAACTTGGAGTTCTGTACATACCTTCACCAAGCATTACCATCTGCCTCTTTACTCTAAATCCAGAGCTGGCTTTGCCACTGCAGTCCTGTAGGGCCTTATAGCCAACCCTAATGCCTTATAGAACCAGCCACCCTACCTCAGCTTTGGGATTCTACCCAAGTGTAATGACTGCAGCAGTGTAACACGAACATAGTACAGTACCTACCATAAATGTAGATGTTCAAGTGTATACACTGCTGCAGTCTAGGTTACCCTCCCTCCTTCCCCTCTTACTTGCTGGTACTTATCCAAGCCTTCTACCCTTTGCTACCTATGGGGAGTATTTGCTGGTAACTGAAAGTTTTTGATTGCTTTTCTTCTGTATGTTTTATTAGCAATTTACATTGCCTACCTTTTTGGGGGCACCTGACATCTGGGGCAAGAAAAACTGAAGAAAATGGTGTCGGCTGCATCTTATATTCCCCTGGCGCACTGACGTCAGGGAAGAAGCGACAGTAACCGATGCCGGACCAAGACTTTAGGACTCGAGCCAACTGCAGGACCGCCTGATGGCAGGATAACCCAAGTGTAATGACTGCAACAGTATATACACTCGAACATCTACATTTATGGTAGGTACAAAACTGTACTTTCTGCAGGTCCTCATAGCTGCTCCTAATGCTGTTTAGCTCCAGCCTCCCATCCATAGCTTTGGGACTCTACCCAAATGTAATGACTACAACAGTGAAACACGAAGAACATAGTACAGTTGTGTACACTTACCATAAATGTAGATGTTCAAGTGTATTCACTGTTGCAGTCCAGGTTACCCACCCGCCATCCCCCTTTTCTTTTCATGGAACCTATCTTTCCTTCTCTGATTTATACAACCTATGTGGTGTATTTGCTTGTAGATGAAGGGAAAGTTTATATTGCTGCATGTATTGCTGCATGTATTTATATGTATATAAATTTTGGCTACCTTTTTAGGGGGCAC
This sequence comes from Protopterus annectens, assembly GCF_019279795.1. Taxonomy (NCBI): domain Eukaryota; kingdom Metazoa; phylum Chordata; order Ceratodontiformes; family Protopteridae; genus Protopterus; species Protopterus annectens. The sequence goes on along the minus strand of NC_056733.1, from coordinate 239,565,574 downwards.
CTGACATCTGGAGCAAGAAAAACTAAAGAAAATGGCGTCAGCCGCATCTTTTATACCCCTGATGACCTGACTTCAGGGAAGGGGTGACAGCAGCCGACGCAGGACCTAGGACTTTGGAATTCAGGCCGACTGAGGGCAACCTGCCAGCAGGATTACCCAAATGTAATGACTGCAACAGTGACTAAACTCTAACATCTACATTTATGGTAAGTGTACACAACTGTACTTTCTTGTGCAAGTACCATTTAGCTAATATAGTAGTGGTATCCCTGGAATAAAGCAAGGGATCTAATATGGCTCCATTCAGGAACCCTATTCCCAGTGATGGGAAAGGTGGAATACTGGACAGATTTACAGAAAAAGTTTATACTTCTGCTGCCCTGACCTTTAAATCCTTAAACTACCAAATTGCATGCATGCTTGACAGAAAAACATGCTGGAAAAGATGAATCAGTGCAGAAGGGGGTCTTAAATAAGCATCAGGAGGCAGAAGATGCTTGAGCTGTGGGACCTTTCAACCCAAGTTGCCATCCACTTCAGAAAAAAAGATAGGGCAACATATCTTGTTGGGCAGCATACAGACTGTGTGAAGATGGTGCTTCTTAATGCCTCTCTGGATATGGACCTTGCTTGATGGTGTATCTTTTTATTCTTGTTATGCTTGAAAAAACACCTGACAGAGAAAAATGGACAAATGTAGAAAAGAATGGCGTGCAAAACCAAAGGAAAAACCTAGGGGCTACCAGGGCTGTCTCATCCAGAAGTGATTTGGCTGTTTTTCCCCCAAAGTTGGAAAAGCATAACCCAGGACCAGTGGGTCTTAAATATTCTACAACAGGGCTAAAGACTGCATTTCCAAGAGATCAGATTTTTGTAGTACCTCCCCTGTTGAGGGAACTACTAGATCAGACCAGAGTATTCACAACAGAAGAAAACTTAAGTGTTGTATTGGAGCTTAATAGTCCACAAAAAAGAGAACACATGGAAGGCCTCTTCTAGATTTGTTATGCTTAAACATATTCCTTATATCAAGCAGTTCAGGATGCTGACATCCCCCTCCTTTCTGTCCTCCCAACAGAAAGTTTCAATAGTACTTAGTGTGGTAGAGGGGGATACCAGTTTGATGTTCTTCGTGTTTCACTGTTGCAGTCATTACATTTGGGTTATCTGCCTGCAGGTAGCCCTCAGTCGGCCTCATTAACAAAGTCTTGGGTCCTGCGTCGGATGCTGTCCCTTCTTCCATGACATCAGGTCGTCAGGGGTATAAAACATGCAGCCGATGCCATTACATCAGTCTTCCTTGCCGTGCGGTGCCCGAAACAGAAGCAGTTTGCAAGTGCTGGTCGGCAGACTCCTGAAATTTTCGTTTTTGGGTTTCCGAACCGAAGTCTTCAACTAAAGCGAAGTACCCCGTAGGGGAAAACTTTTCTTGCTCCTTTCTGATGTCAGTAAAAGTTAATAATTGCATTACTTCTGGAAAACAAATACCTCAAAGATTTTCATTCGTACAGTATTCCTTGCCTAGGCCCTGACCACGACGTACCTTGCTGTCGGTTTTGTGCTTTATTTAATCGGCACACTATCCGTCGTTGGTATATTTTCGCCTCTAAATATTTCAGTTCTCTGTTTAATTATCCAGAAATGTCGGTTAGCCATCTGACTACCGGGATTCCGAAAAAACGCAAAGATAGACAGAGAGAGGCCGCAGAGGTCCAAAACTGCCGACAATGCTTCTAAGCCAGTCGCCAGTTCGCCGGTACTCAGTGAGGCACTTTCGCAGCCCCTGATACCCGCTGCTTCTGATTCGCAGGCCTCTACTGAGACCCATTCGGAGTCTGGTATGCCGCGACATGCTTCAACTATGGAACCCGCGGATGTCTACCTTGGATGGGTCCAGAGCCACTGTGCAGGCACCGGCTTCTGAGGGTGTATTCAGGCCTATGGACTTTCATATTAAACAGACATCACCTTCTTCACTTAGGCCTAAATCTAGAACCATGCCTAAAAAAACGATGCCCAGGCCACATGCTCAGGCCTCTATGCCTAAAAAACAAATGATAAGAATGGCTGAAGATCTAATAACTCTAATCCCCCCCGCCAAGAGGCCTAGGACTGAAGTTGTTTATGAATCTTCTGACCAGGATTCTGTTTTTTCTGATGATCTGGATTTGCCCTTATCTACTTATGAGGATTCTGATGCAGAGGACCCTATTCCCTCTGCTTCCTCTCCAGAGGATTTTTCTTTTGGTGAAACCTTACATACACTAAGGGAGCATTTTCACTGGGAAAGCGAGGATTTTTCTGATTCAAAAAAGAGGCTTGGGGATTTATTACTCCTGCCTCAGCATAGGCCTTTAGCTATTCCTTCTGTACTAGACATTATTGATGATACTTTTTCAGAATCTAGTTTGACCCCTGATTCCTTGCCTTCTGCTCCCAGAAAACCTGGCCGATTTTACAGGGTTCCTGAGTCACACAAGTTCCTTTTTAAAAATCCTATTGTGGATCCAAAGACTATTTTACAGGGGCCCAAGGGCATTAAGGCTTCTACTGTTAAAAATCCTACCCCTTCTGATAGAGACTCCAGGGCGCTGGATAGATGGGGTAAGAAGGTTTACACTTCTGCAACGTTGGCCATTGGGGCTTTAAACTGCCAGTTTCATATGTTGAAGTATCAGCAACATGTTATTGGATTGCTTAAACAGAAAATTATGATGATTCCTGACTGTGTGGAAAATTAAAGAATTACAGGATTTAATGCATTCTGCCGAACAGGTTGGAAAACATACTTTGCAATGTGTTTTTGATTCATTAGAGGCCTCTTGCAGGGCTGCTGTTACTGGGTCTGTGCTCAGTAGGCATGCTTGGCTTAAGGAGCAATCTTTGCCTGCTCATGTTAAAGCTAAATTGTTGGATGCTGTTTGGCAACAAGGCTGAGGAAGTTCTTAAAAAGATGGAAGTAAAAGCTAAATCTATGCAAACTGTTAAAGATTTCTTTACAAGTTCAGCTTCCTAGATTTAGTAGGCACTGGCCCTCTAAGAATTGGTCCTTTCCAGCCCCTTCCAGGTCTTCTCAAGCCAAACCCAGATGCAGCAGAAACCCCAGGTTTCAGTCCCAGGGGACACACAGGACTAAGCAGTGGGGGGCCTCCACTTCCAAATCTGGGAGTAATGAGACTCCCCCCTATGGTAAACTGTCTCAATGACTTCCTTTTAAAATTTCCAAGCACTTGTCAACTGACTGCACCTAGGCAGGTAGGTCAGACCTACCCCCAAATTAGTGGGCAGAGGCCCAAAAACAAGTACTTTGTCTCTTAAGCCATGGGGGCTATTCAGTTGGTACCAGAAGAGGAAAGGGGACAAGGTTTCTACTAGAGACTTTTCCTGGTACCCAGAAAAGACAATTCATGGTGTCCTATCCTGGACCTGTCTACTCTAAACTCCTTTTTAAAGATTCCAAAATTCAAGATGCTTGACTCTTCACCAGTTGCTTCCTATGCTAGGCAAAGATGCCTGGTTGGCAACACTAGATTTAAAAGAAGCATACCTGTACATCCCAATCGGGGAATCTTGCAGAAAGATACCTACGCTTCAAAGCAAGCTACAACGCACCATCAGTTCTCTGCACTGCCCTTTGGCTTATCTACTGTGCCCAGGGTATTCACAAAGTGCCTAGCTCCAGTTATTGCATTTTGCAGGCAAAGAAGTATTCAAATATACCCATACCTGGACGATTGTCTAATTCAGGCAGAAAGCCAGGACATACTTTTGAATCATCTGGCCTTTGTACAAAGGGTTCTAACTTGTCTGGGGTACACCATAAATGAAAAGAAATCACACCTGGTACCCTGTCAACAAATTATATTCCTGGGAGCAAGCTTGAATACAACTTCCCAGATGGCGTGCCTCACGCCAGAGAAATTCATTTGACAACCTACTTCAAACAAGTGGCCACAAAAACCCTGCTATCTGCTAGACAATTACTGCAAGCCTTGGGGTTCATGGCCTCCTGCATTCTTCTAATTCCATATACAAGACAGCATATGAGGAAACTACAGTGGTATCTAAAAAGCCTATGGTGTCAACATTCTCAGGATCTAGAAGCAATGATTCCTATCATACCTTGCCTATGCCTAGAGTTCCTTTGTTGGGCAGAGGCCTGCCACCAAAACAAGGGACTACCTTTCACACCAACCCCCGTCACCCAAACCCTAATAGATGCATCAGACTATGCATGAGGGGCTCACCTGGCAGGGAAGTGCATTCAGGGCAAATGGAACCCAAGTCAAATGCACCTGTGTATCAATCAAAAAGAAATGTTAACTGTACAGAATGCTCTGACAGCCTTCAAGGACCACATTCTTCCAGGACAACTAATGGTAAAGACGGACAACATCACTGTTATGTGGTACATAAACAAGCAGGGGGAACACATTCTTATCCCCTCTGCAGACTAGCCATGGTATTGTGGAACACAGCCTTGAGCTACCAAATACACCTACAAGCTCACTTCCTACCAGGAAAATTAAATACACTGGCGGACCGACTAAGCAAAAACCTCATGGACCCACAAGAGTGGAAACTGGAACCAAGGATTTTCAGCATGTTGACAAGCAAATGGGGGAGCCCAGAAATAGACCTGTTTGCCTCCCCCCAGAACTATCAATTGGACACATTTTGCACAATGACTCCCCACAAACAAACCTGGAAAGTGGATACTCTGTCCTTCAGCTGGAAAAACCTCTATCAGTTTATGCCTTCCCCTGTCTGCATCTGCTCTCCAAAAGTACTACTAAAAATCAAACAGGACAAACCAAGGATGATTTTGATTGCTCCAGAGCCAACACTGGTACCCCCTCCTGCACAGTGTGTCACGGTTATCCTCATGGCACCTGCCTCAGACTCCTTCCCTGTTGTCTCAGCAGGAGAACCAGATTCTGCACCCTCAGCTTCTATAACTGAACCTTGCAGCCTGGCTAATTACCTAATCTCTCCTTTACCATCCCTCAGTAAACCTGTGATGGATATCATTTTAGAGGCAAAGAGGCCTAGTACTAGAAAGCCTTATGCTGAAAAATGGAAAAGAGTCTGTGCCTGGAACCAATCTCCAGGGATGAGCACAGCAGAGCCCAATTTACCTCCGATTTTACAATACTTAACTGAGATGCTTCACAAGGGCCTGTCTTTTTCCTCCATTAAAATCCACGCCTCACCCTCTTTCAGCTCATTATAACACAGAACCTCTCCTCTTCTCTCATCCACTGCTCAAGCAGTTCCTCAGAGGGGCCAAAAGTTTGAGACCACCCAGGAGAGCTCCAACCCCAGCCTGGGACCTTAACTTTGTTTTGGAGAAAGTCACTCTACCTCCTTTCAAGCCAGCTGCTACTGCAGACTTAAAATTTCTTTCCTGAAAAACAGCTTTCCTTTTACACTCATTTCAGCTAGAAGGGTATCTGAATTACAGACCCTTATGGCAGTGGAGCCTTTCATCATCTTTCATGTGGACAGGGTGTCCCTCAGAATCAATCCATCCTTCATGCCCAAGGTGGTATCCACTGTGGCTTTTAATCAGTCCATTCATTTGCCAACCTTCTTTTCCAAACCACAGAACAAAGGGGAACAGATACTGCATTCCTTAGATGTGCACAGACAACTTAGATTCTACTTGGACAGGACTAAACCTCAAAGGAAATCTGAACAACTGCTGGTGGCATTTGCTGCAGGGGCAGAGGGGAAGGCTATTTCAAAGCAAACCATTTCTAAATGGATAGGCCATTGCATTCATTTCTGCTATAAGCACCATGGAAAACCTATCCCCCAGGGGATCAGACCTCACTCCACCAGGGCTGCATCTACCACTACAGCCTTTCTCAGAGGCGTCCCTACTAGGGACATCCTAGAAGCTGCTACCTGGAGTTCTGTACATACTTTCACCAAGCATTATCATTTGCCCTATAGCTGGTCCTAATGCTGTCTAAATTCCTCCCCCCAACCATAGCTTTGGGAATCTACCCAAATGTAATGACTGCAACAGTGAAACACGAAGAACATAGTACAGATGTTCATCGTGTTTCACTGTTGCAGTCATTACACTTGGGTTATCCTGCTGGCAGGCTACCCACAGTCGGCCTGAATTCCAAAGTCCTGGTCCGGCGTCTGTTGCGGTCGCCTCTTCCCTGACGTCCATGCACCAGGGGTATAAAAGATGCAGCCGACACCATTTTCTCAGTCTTTCTTGCCGCGCAGTGCCCGAAGCAAAAGCAGTTCGCAAGTGCCGGTCAGCCGACTCCTGAGATTTTCGAAATTGAATTTCAGATCCAAAGTCTTCTATAAAGCCAAGTACCCCATTGGGGAAACTTTTTTCTTGCTCCAGACCGATGTCAGAAAAAGTTAACAATTGTATTTCTTGTGGGAAGCAAATACCTCATAAGGATTTTCATTCTTACTGTATTTCCTTGCCTAGGCCCTGACCACAACGTTGCTAGTTGTCAGTTTTGTGCTAGATTTAACCAACGCACTATTAAGCGTCTGTACGATTTTGCTTTTCATTACTTTGGCCGAAGGTTTTACATAATGCCATCGGAACAGCCGACGACCGGAGTTCATAAAAAGTGCAAGGAAAAAGAAAAGGACAGGCGTCCGAGGTCCAAAACCGACGAAGCCTCTTCTAGGCCAGTCGCCGGTTCTCAGTGAGGCGCTTTCGCAGCCCCTGACACCCACTACCTCAGAGCCACAGGCCGCCTCTGACTCCCATGTGGAGACAGCTAGGCCTCTGGATACTCAAGGTATTGAGCCTTTGGAAACTAATCCCTCAGCTGGGTCCGGAGCCGCTGAGCAGGCATCGGCTTCTGAGGGTGTTTTCAGACCTACACAGCTTTATATCAAGCCAACTTCAGCATCAACGACAAAGACTAAAACAGTTTTAAAGACAAGGAAACAAGTACAGCATTCTCCAGGACAGACTTCCATGCTAAAGAAACAGATGCTCAAAATGGCCGAAGACCTAATTACTTTGATCAGGGATCCCCCCCCCTCCCTTATAAGAGGCCTAGGCAAGACGCTGAATATGATTCCTCTGATTAGGTTTCCATTTCCTCTGACTCCTCTTCAGAACAGGGATACTCTATTCTTCCCTATGAGGATTCTGATGCTGAAGAATCCATTCCTTCAGCTTCTCCTCCTGAGGATTATTCTTTTGGGGAAACCCTGCATACCATGGGGGAGCATTTCCACTGGGAGAGCCAAGATTATTCAGATTCTAAGAAAAGGCTCCTTTTACTACCTCAGCACAGACCTCTTGCTATTCCACCTGTTCTAGACATTGTAGATGTATTTCCAGAGTCCGGCCTGTCTCCCGACTCTCTACCTCCTGCACCTGTTAAGCCAGACATACTACAGGGTTCCAGATTCTCATAAATTTCTATATAGAAACCCTGCTGCTGACCCAGAAACTATTTCTCAGGGTCCCAAAGGGGTCAAGGCTGCTACTGCAAAAAACCCTGTCCCCTCAGATAGAGATTCTAGGGCACTGGACAGATGGGGAAAAAAAGTTTACACTTCTGCTACTTTGGCTGTAAGGGCTTTAAATTGTCAGTTTCATATGCTTAAATATCAGCAATATTTAATGTCTCTCTTAAAACAGAAAATGTTGACAAATTCTGTATGTTCTGAGAACAAGGAATTGCAGGATTTATTGCATGCAACTGAACAAGTAGGAAAACATACTTTGCAATGTGGTTATGATTCACTGGAGGCCGCTTGCAGGGCCGCTGTAACAGGTTCTGTTATTAGAAGGCGTGCTTGGTTAAAGGAACAGACTCTGCCTGATCATGTTAAAGCAAAATTATTGGATGCTCCATTACAGCATGATACTTTGGTGTTAAGTCAGAAGAGGTGTTGAAGAAAATGGAGGATAAAGCTAAATCTATGCAGACAGTGAAGGATTTCTTGCAGGAACTGGCCTTCTAAGAATTGGTCCTTTCCTGTGTCAGACAGGCCACAAAGAGGCAGATACAGACACCCTAGAGGCAGACAACAGCCCCAGGGCTCATACAGGCCCAAACAATGGGGTGCTTCTACCTCCAAAAGCGGAGAAGACAAATCACAGCCATATAGAAAACAGTCCCAATGACTTCCCTCTGCCAATGCCAAGCATTTATCTTTTGGCAGCCCCCCTAGGGGGAAGGCTAGCACTTTTTTCACAAAATTGGCACATGATCACCCAGGGCAAATGGGTTTTAAACGTAGTCTCTCAGGGCTACAGGTTCCACTTTCACACCCTTCCAAAGGCAAAAGGTATGCCAGACCTGCCACACAATCAATGGGCAGAGGCACAAATCCAAGTTCCATCTCTCATGGACATGAGGGCTATTCAGCCAATGCCACAACAAGAGCAGGGACAAGGATTTTACTCAAGACTTTTCATAGTACCAAGAAAGGACAAAGCATGGAGACCAATTCTGGACCTGTCTGTTCTAAATACTTTTCTGAACGTTCCGAAATTCAAAATGTTGACTCTGCAGCAGCTTCTGCCCATGCTGGGCAAGAAGGCTTGGCTTGTAACTTTGGACCTAAAAGAGGCATACCTGCATGTCCCAGTCAGACAATCTTGCAGAAGATACCTCAGATTCATAGCTGGCTCAATACACTACCAATTCTCTGCACTGCCCTTTGGCTCATCTACTGCACCCAGGGTCTTCACAAAATGCCTGGCACCAGTAATTGCTTTTTGCAGACAAAGAGGAATTCAAATATATCCCTACTTGGACGACTGCCTTATTCAAGCAGAGACCAAAGACATTCTACTAAAACATCTGGCGTTTGTAAAAAGATTACTAATTTGCCTAGGGTACACAGTAAACGAAAAGAAATCAAAACTAGTACCCTCTCAAGAGATAATATTCCTTGATGCAAGCTTAAATACAACTACCCAGATGGCTTATCTCACGCCAGACAAACCAAAGGCAACTGACTTCTTACTTCGAAAACATGGCAACAAAGACCCAGTTATCGTTCAGAAAAATTCTGCAGGCTCTGGGCTACATGGCCTCCTGCATTCTGCTAATTCCATATGCAAGACTGTATATGAGGAAACTACAATGGTACCTAAAAAGTGTTTGGACTCAACATCGCCACAGCCTGGAATCATTAATTTCACTCATTCCCTGCCTGCAACAGGAGTTTCGATGGTGGGCACAGGCCTGTCACCACAACAAGGGACAGCCATTCACTTTATCCACAGCCAGGCAAACACTAACAACAGATGCATCAGATTATGCCTGGGGGGCCCACATGGCAGAAAAATGTATTCAGGGCACATGGCCCCCTAGCCAAAGGCATCTACACATCAATCAAAAAGAGATGCTAGCTGTACAAAATGCCCTGGCAGCCTTCAAGGACCTACTGCATCCAGGACAGCTGCTGATAAGGACAGACAACACTACAGTCATGTGGTACATAAACAAGCAGGGGGGCACACATTCCTACCCCCTCTGCAGACAAGCCATGATTTTGTGGAACACAGCATTGACCTACCAAGTACACCTGCAAGCACAATTCCTGCCAGGAATAACAAATGCTCTGGCAGACGAACTAAGCAGAAACCTCATGGACCCACACGATTAGAAACTAGATCCACAAATCTTCAGCATAACAACGAAATGAGGATGCCCAGACCTAGATCTTTTTGACTCCCCTCACAACTGCCAACTTCAGAGATTCTGGATTCTGCACAAGAACTTATCACAAACAAGCATGGAAAGTGGATGCCTCGTCATTTAGCTGGAACAACCTTACAGTATATGCCTTTCCTCCACTGCCTCTCCTCCCCAAGGTACTCCTAAAGGTCAGACAAGAGAAGCCACAAATGATACTGATTGCCCTGGATTGGCCATGCCAACACTGGTACCCAATCCTAAGGAGCTTGTCCCAAGGCCCTGCCTGGACATTGCCTCAAATTCCTCATTTACTGATCCAACAAAACAATCAGATCCTGCACAGCCAACTCAGAACTCTAAATCTAGCTGCAAGCAAGAGAAGAAACTATCTTTGTACTTTTAAATATAAAAAAAAAATCATCTAATCCTGTTTACTGGAAGATCATGTATAATGTCCGAAAACCATTATCTCGGAACCCTTTTTTTTTTTTTAAAGCCGCATTCTAAGCCAGAAGAGTTGGATAACACCAGTAATGAGGTAATACTCCTACAGTTCCTCTGCCCAGCATCTAGAAGTCACCTAACCCTAATGGTATTCCTTAATGAGGCTGTCACGTTGGTGTTGACTAAACAAAAAGACGCACTTTTGTGACTACTTGTCTTTTGCAGAAGTTAAATCTAACACCCTCTCAAGGAACTGTCTTCCAGAGGCTTTTATTGACACCAGACTTTACAGGCTCCTCGTCCCTCAGGAGGAAATGCTGATGCTCAACATCCTTCTTCAGCAGGCTCAGAAATTCCAATGGATGAATAGGCAAGTCCTCATTATTCAAGACCACACGACTGCCACCATCCTAATGTTCCTTCTAGCCTGCATGCATATGAGGAGAATCCATTGGTATCTCAGGAACAGTCAGCCCTCCAAGCCAGTAGAAGACAGTCCACTCCCCCTGCCCACCTTATCCTGCCTGAAAGTGGAAGTGAGCTGGCAAGTCATAGCTATCTGGGAACAACGGCATGACCTCCTGCCCCCCAACACTGCAAACAATCTCTGTCTTCAGATGTGTTAAACCTGACCTGGGAGGCATATTCATAGGGCTTGAAAGTACAAGACACCTGGTCCAAGACAGAGTGGAAATTCCAGTTAGTGGGTCCTATGCATCCTTAGAGTAGTTATAGACGGCACCAAGATCAAGTGATACATCAACAAATCAGGTACTCCTACAAATTATGCAGGATGACACTAAAGATGTGGAAAATGGTTATAAGCACAAATATGGTGTGGTTCCAAAAGGAAAAGATGTAATACCTACAAAAGAAGACATACCAATGGATGTTCATTGTGTTACACTGCTGCAGTCATTATACTTGGGTTATCCTGCCGTCAGGCGGTTCCCCAGTCGGCCTGAGTTCCAAAGTCTTGGTCCGGCGTCGGTTGCTGTCGCCTCCTCCCTGACATCAGTGTGACTGGGGTATAGAAGATGCAGCCGACACCATTTTCTTCAGTCTTTCTTGCCGCGCGGTGCCCGAAGCAAAAGCAGTTCGCAAGTGCCATTGGCCGACTCCTGAGATTTTCATTCCGAATCCAGAACCGAAGTCTTCTACAAAGCTAAGTACCCCTTTGGGGAAACTTTTTCTTGTCTCAGACCGATGTCAGTAAAAGTTAATAACTGTATTTCTTGTGGGAAGCAAATACCTCATAAGGATTTCCATTCCTATTGTATCCCATGCCTAGGCCCAGATCACAATGTCACTGGTTGTCGGTTTTGTGCTAGGTTTAACAAGCGCACTATTAAACGTCGGTTTGATTTTGCCCGACATTATTTTGGCAGAAAATTCAATTACACCATGCCATCGGAACTTCCGACGACCGGAATACATAAAAAGCGCAAAGACAAGGACAAGCATCCGAGGCCCAAAACTGACGACGAGGCCTCTTCTAGGCCGGTCGCCGGTTCTCCGGTTTTCAGCAAGGCGTCTTCGCAGCCCCTGACGACCACTTCTGCAGAACCACAGGCTGCCTCTGACTCCCTCTACCTCTCCTTCCAAAGGTACTCATAAAAGCCAGGCAAGAAGAGCCAAAGATGATCCTGATTGCACCAGACTGGCCACTCCAGCACTGGTACCCAATCTTAAAGAACTTAACACAAGAACCACCCTGGATTTTGCCACAAATCCCACATCTGCTGACTCAGCACAACAATCAGATGCTTCACAGCCAGCTAAAGACCTTAAACCTAGCTGCATGGAAAATTCCTTAGTCAAGCAAGCAATGCCTCTCTCCAAAGCTGTTATGGATGTCATTCTGGAGGGCAGAAGGCCTAGTACCAGGAAAGCCTATTCGGATAAATGGAAGAGGTTCTGTGCTTGGAACCAGGCTCACAGCCTTGACTCTTGTCCCAAACATTCCTGAGATACTACAATATTTAACTGAGATGCTGGACAAGGTCTTCTCCTTTTCATCCATCAAGATCCACGCCTCTGCCATTTCTGCTCATTACAACACGGATCCACCAATTTTCTCTAACCCTTTGCTAAAACAGTACCTCAGAGGGGCTAAAAACATAAGACCGCCCCGTAGAGCACCTCCTCCAACTTGGGACCTCAACTTTGTTTTGGAAAAATTTACTTTACCTCCTTTTGAGCCAGCTAACACAGCAGAATTAAAATATATCTCTTGGAAAACTGCTCTGCTACTGGCAATAACATCAGCATGAAGAGTTTCAGAATTACAGGCACTAATGGCAGTGGAACCTTTCCTCATTTTCCACCAGGACAGAGTGTCTTTAAGAACTAACCCTATGTTTATGCCAAAGGTGGTATCAAGTGTGGCTCTACACCAAACTATTCACTTGCCAACTTTTTATCCAAAACCACAGAATAAAGGGGAGAGACTACTGCATTCTTTGGACATTCACAGGCAGTTATGCTTCTACTTGGACAAAACCAAAGCTTTCAGAAAATCTGAGCAATTATTGGTAGCATATGCTGCAGGAGCACAGGGAAAAGCCATTTCAAAACAGACTATTTCAGAATGGATAGGACATTGTATAAGTTTCTGCTATATACACCATGGGAAACCTGTACCTAGCAGCATTAGATCTCACTCCACCAGGGCAACAGCCACTTCAACTGCCTACCTCAGAGGAGTATCTACCAGGGATATTTTGGAAGCAGCAACATGGAGTTCCGTGCATACCTTCACCAAACATTACCATTTGCCTTTATACTCCAAATCCAGAGCTGGCTTCGCCACTGTTGTGCTGCAGGGCCTTATAGCCACCCCTAATGCCTTATAGAACCAGCCACCCTACCTCAGCTTTGGGATTCCACCCAAGTGTAATGACTGCAGCAGTGTAACACGATTAACATAGTACAGTTTTGTACCTACCATAAATGTAGATGTTCGAGTGTAAACACTGCTGCAGTCCAGGTTACCCTCCCTCCTTTCCCTCTTACTTGTTGGTACATACCTATGTCTTCTACCCTTTACTACCTATGGGGAGTATTTGCTGGTAACTGAAAGTTGTTTGCTTTTCTTATGTATACTTTACTAGAAATTTGAATTGCCTACCTATTTGGGGGCACCTGACATCTGGGGCAAGAAAAACTGAAGAAAATGGCGTCTGCTGCATCTTGTATACCCCTGTCGCAATGACGTCAGGGAGGAGGCGACAGCAACCGACACCGGACCAAGACTTTGGAACTCAGGCTGACTGGGGAACCGCCTGATGGCAGGATAACCCAAGTGTAATGACTGCAGCATTGTTTATACTCGAACATCTACATTTATGGTAGGTACAAAACTACTTTCTGCAATACTTAAGAAAATGCTTTTACACGTATTTGATCTGCAAACTGTAAAGGTCCAAGGAGAACAGTAAAACATTTTCTCAAGGGTGTCTTCCATCTAAAGCCTCCCAAGAGGACATTTGTGCCACAGTGAAGTCTGACTTTTATGTTTGAAAAAACTGGCCTAACCACCCTCTGATCCAGTGGGATCAGCCCACATAGAATATATTTCATGGAAGAAAGAGCAAAAGATGGTTGATTTACATCTGCCTTTATACCAAGATGTGAAGACGTCTAGGAAGGGCAGGAGATGTATGGTCCCTGAGTTGCGGGATTTGCTTTGAAACTCTGGAGGATAGAACTTTCTACAGAATTTCCCTCAAGTCATGACTACAGCAATGGACTACACTTGAATACCTTCAGTTAATGTTCAGTTGATAACACAACTGTGCTTCACGTAATTTGTAGAGGTATGATCCGAAAAAGGTAAATAACTGCCCACAGTAAATATGTTAAATGCAGCATAGTTACAGAAGTATGAAGAATTGCTGACAGAATTAGAAAAAATATTTTTGGTGTTGATCATCATTAACATTCATGGTTTAGCTTGTAGTGCATGCTCCATTTGGTGACTACAGATTTCCCAGACTACTTTTGTTCCTCTCCCCCTTCCCACAATACCCTGCTTCTTTCCATGGTTCTTCCTATTGCTCAATGCATCTGATCAGAGTCTAATGACCTCTGGCTACATGTAGCTTTAGCTTTATAAATTGCTTTTTATTTTGTCAGTTGAGTATATGTTGACATTCTTTTGTCATTTGTTTTCTGTTGTAGTTTGAGAAATATATTACTATTCAGATTACACCATCCGTTTCTGTTAGGGCATGCCTGTTCAATATCTTGCTGAGGCTTCTGTTACCTGCTTTGGACTTCTACCCTTTTTCGTTTTGTTACTTTGGGTTTTGGTCCTCCTTTGCCTCTGTGATTTGTGTATCTAATAATGTGACTGTGAAAAGCAGATTACTCGTGTTGGTAGTCATGATAAATGCATGTGTTGCTGAGATCTGGAGCCTGAATTGGAACCCACTCAAATTGTAATGAGGCTACTTCATTGAACATACAAAGCAGCTTTGTGCCTTCTTGGAGAGTCTTTGTTGAATTGTCTGGTTAAAGAGAAGTCTTGGCTAGGTCCTCAGTCGGGTTCTGCTGTTTGTTTAATAAACCGTTGCTGTTTGTAAGCCAAGTCAAACATGGTCCACTGTCAAAGCTAGACATGCAAAGTTTTTTAAAAATAAAACCATGTTTTCTTCTACAGGAGTAGGTGTGCATGATGCTGCGATAAAGTCCTCTTCTGCTGCCTCCAAACCTTAAACTGTTCTGATGAACTATACTTTAGGCCATTCATACTGTGCAGTTTCCATTCATACCCCACCTTAAAGAATGTTATGTTCTTCCCTTCCAGTCGGGTTGTTTTCTGCTGTGCTGGTTATTGAAGATAAGCTCCTTCAACAGAGGCGGATGGCTTGAGTCCCTCTTCTCTAGCAGCCTTACAGGAGGTATGAAAGTGGATCTAATGTGGATGCTTAGTTTTGAGCAGGACCATTTGTTACACACTAATCTCTTGTGGTCAGCTCTTCAGGTGCCAGAATGCCAATTCGCATACACTCATTTCACTTTTGTGGTCTGCTATAACATCAGCTCATCTACTTTTAAGTGGGATGACACTGTTCCAGTATCGGACACTTTCCTTCTGGTTCTGGCCAGTTCCATGATACTTCCAAGAGGGTCTGTTCTTTGTCATGCTTGTCTGCAATGAAATGTTTTATGGCTTTGCTTATAAGGCTGGGGAGGCTGATGGACCTGTAATCACCTGGGTCTGTTGATTGGTCGCCCTTGTGTAGAAGAGTCGTAATGGTGGTTCCACAGGTATCAGGTGCAAACCATATGGCTAAGGCAGATAGGTTGAGGCTGAATGGCGTAAGTAGAAGCTGGAGAGTACGAACTTGGCAGCATTGGGAATGTAGCCTGGCATGTTATCTGGTTTCACAGAAGCATTATTGGGCTTTGCCAAGGATTCCAAGACTTGAAGATGATGACAGGAGAAACTGAATTTTCAGGGGTAGTAGGCACAATAGTGTGGGTAGGTGGGATAAAATTATCTGTTTATCTTGATTGTGTTGTCACAGTTAAAGCAGTAGAGTTATGAGTTACCAAAAAAAAAAAAAAAGCTGTCACCTTTAGGGGACTGCCTGCCTGCAGTGCTTACGTCAAGAATGCCTCCTTTGCATGTACCTGTGCCATGACCATTTATCTTCAGTGAGCACCTTCAACAGGTATTGTTTTGACTGAATCTCCGGTAACTGGACAATATTTGGAAAAAATGATAGTGTAGGACTCAAGTTTTTATCTCTCAGCGCCTTCCATCCTTGTGGTTACTGAATGAGATTCATCCAACCAGAGGACCCATCTAGGGAGATCTTTATTATAGGATAAAACAGATATGTTTTTTCAGTGGTTCTGCAAAGGACATACTTAGGTCAGAAATTCCCTCCCTCCCTCATTATGCAGATAAGCAAGTCAAGCAAATACTTGTATAGTACTTGTCGATAACATAGATGACAGGTATTCATTATTTCTTGATTGGCAAGAAGAGGACAAACTGGCAAGCTCAGGGGATGCGTGCATTGTGTCTTGGACATGTTATGGCATGGCATATACATACCTGTGTGCATAGCATCTTCCATGTTTTTGACAAATTTTGATTGAAGTCAAAGCCAATTAAGGGCCTTTCATGGAAGATCCTGTTGTATATCTACTAATACAGTAAAAATCATGCTCTTTTTTTTTTCTGGATAGTTGCACAGTTGCTCTCCCAGCAGTGTAAAGACTGGCAGTGTATTACGCAGAGCCCTGTCAAATTTTCACGTACATTTTGAATTTTTGCTTAAATTTAGCAGTATAAGCTGCCATTTTTAAACTTAACTTCTCACATACTCTGCAGGGGAATTTGTCTCCATCTGCTTGACATACCACAAACACAGAGCAATCTGTAGTTTACCCTGTCAGGTACTACTGACAATTTTTGATGGGCATTTAGATGTTCTTCATGTTTCACTGTTGCAGTCATTACTCTTGGGTTATCCTGCTGGCAGGCTACCCACAGTCGGCCAGAATTCCAAAGTCTAGGTCCGGCGTCGGTTGCTGTCGCCTCTTCCCTGACGTCAGTGCGCCAGGGGTATAAAAGATGCAGCCGACGCCATTTTCTTCAGTCTTTCTTGCCGCGTGGTGCCCGAAGCAAAAGCAGTTCGCAAGTGCCAGTCGGCCAACTCCTGAGATTTTCAAATCCGAATTTCAGAACCAAAGTCTTCATTAAAGCTAAGTACCCCATTGGGGAAACTTTTTTCTTGCTCCAGACCGATGTCAGAAAAAGTTAACAATTATATTTCTTGTGGGAAGCAAATACCTCATAAGGATTTTCACTCTTATTGTATTCCTTGCCTAGGGCCCTGATCACAATATTGCTAGTTGTTGTTTTTGTGCTAGATTTAACCAACGCACTATCAAGCGTCTTTTCGATTTTGCATTTCATTACTTTGGCCCAAGATTTAATTATATAATGCTGTCGGAACAGCCAACAACCGAAGTTTACAAAAAAACACAAGGACAAGAATAGGCATCCGAGGTCCAAAACAGACTACGAAGCCTCTACTAGGCCAGACACCGGTTCTCAGTGAGGCGCTTTCGCAGCCCCTGGCGTCCGCTACCTCAGAGCCACAGGCCGCTACCGACTCCCATATGGAGCCGACTGGGCCACTGGATACCCAAGGTATTGGACACTTGAAAATCACTCCCTCAGATGGGTCCGGAGTCGCTGAGCAGGCATCGGCTTCTGAGGGTGTCTTCAGACCTACACAACTATATATTAAGCCATCTTCAGCTTTAAAGACAGACTAAAGCAGCTCTAAAGACAAATAAACAAGTACAGCATTCTCCTACTCAGACTTCCATGCCTAAAAAACAGATGCTCAAAATGGCCGAAGACCTAATTACTTTGATCAGGGGCTCCCATCCACCTCCTGATAAGAGGTCTAGGCAAGAGACAGAGTATGATTCTTCTGATTGGGTATCCATTTCTCTGATTCCTCTTCTGAACAGGATTACTCCATGCTTCCCTATGAGGATTCTGATGCTGAAGAATCCATTCCTTCAGCCTCTCCTCCTGAGGATTATTCTTTTGGGGAAACGCTGCATACTATGAGGGAGCATTTCCACTGGGAGAGCCAAGATTATTCTGAATCTAAGAAAAGGCTCAGAGACTTTCTGCTTCTTCCTCAGCACAGACCCCTTGCTATTCCACCTGTTCTAGACATTGTAGATGTATTTTCAGAGTCCGGTCTGTCCCTTGACTCTTTACCCCCCTGCACCTGCTAAGCCAGATAGATACTACAGGGTCCCGGATTCTCATAAATTCCTATATAAAAACCCTGCTGCTGACCCAGAAACTATATCTCAGGGTCTCAAAGGGGTTAAAGCTTCCACTGCAAAAAACCCTGTCCCCTCTGATAGGGATTCTAGGGCTCTAGACAGATGGGGGAAAAAAGTTTACACTTCTGCCACCCTGGCTGTCAGGGCTTTAAATTGTCAGTTTCATATGCTTAAATATCAGCAATATTTACTGTCACTACTTAAGCAGAAAATGTTGACAAATACTGAATGTTCAGAGTACAAGGAATTGCAGGATTTATTGCATGTAACTGAACAAGTGGGAAAGCATACTTTGCAATGTGGTTATGATTCACTGGAGGCCTCTTGCAGGGCCGCTGTTACAGGTTCTATTATTAGAAGGCATGCTTGGTTAAAGGAACAGAATCTGCCTGATCATGTTAAAGCAAAATTATTAGATGCACCATTACAGCATGATACTTTGTTTGATACTAAAGCAGAAGAGGTGTTGAAAAAAATGGAGGATAAAGCAAAAATCCATGCAGACAGTCAAGGATTTTTTACAAGTACAGCCACCCAGGTTTAGCAGGAACTGGCCTTCTAAAAATTGGTCCTTTCCAGTCTCAGACCACAAAGAGGCAGATACAGGCGTCCCAGAGGCAGATCTCAGCCCCAAGGCTCATACAGGCCTAAACAATGGGGTGCTCCTACCTCCAAAAGCGGAGAAGACAAATCACAACCTTCCTAGTACCCAAGAAGGACAAAACCTGGAGACCAATTCTGACCTGTCTATACTAAATACGTTTCTGGAAGTTCCAAAATTCAAGATGTTGACTCTACAGCAGCTACAGCCCATGCTGGGCAAGAGGGCTTGGCTCGTAACTTTGGACCTAAAAGAGGCATACCTGCATGTCCCAATCGGACAATCTTGCAGAAGATACCTCAGATTCATAGCTGGCTCAATGCATTACCAATTCTCCGCACTACCCTTTGGCTTATCTACTGTGCCCAGCGTCTTCACAAAATGCCTGGCACCAGTAATTGCGTTTTGCAGACAAAAAGGAATTCAAATATATCCCTACTTGGACGACTGCCTAATTCAAGCAGAGAACAAAGACACTCTTCTAAAGCATCTGGCGTTTGTAAAAAGATTACTAATTGTCCTAGGGTACACAGTAAACGAAAAGAAATCAAAACTAGTGCCCTCTCAAGAGATAATATTCCTGGGTGCAAGCTTAAATGCAACTGCCTAGATGGCTTATCTCATGCCAGACAAGCAAAAACAACTGACTACTTACTTCAAAAAATTGGCATCAAAAACCCACTTATCTGCAAGGAAAATCCTGCAGGCCTTGGGTTTCATGGCATCCTACATTCTACTAATTCCATATGCCAGACTGCATATGAGGAAAGTACAATGGTATCTGAAAAGTGTTTGGACTCAGCATTGCCACAGCCTGGAGACAGTAATTTCACTCATTCCCTGCCTACAACAGGAGTTTCGATGGTGGGCAGAAGCCTGTCACCACAACAAGGGTCTGCCATTCAGTTTACCCACAGCCAGACAGACACTGACAACGGATGCATCAGATTATGCCTGGGGGGCCCATATGGCAGGAAAATGTATTCCGTGCACATGGCCTGCAAACCAGATGCATCTTCACATCAATTAAAAAGAGATGCTAGCTGTTCAAAATGCCCTAACAGCTTTCATGGACTTGTTTCATCCAGGACAGTTACTGATGAAGACAGACAACACTATGGTTATGTGGTACATAAACAAGCAGGGAGGTACACATTCCTACCCCCTCTGCAAACAAGCAGTGACCTTATGGGACACAGCATTGGCTTTTCAAGTTCACCTGCAAGCACAATTCCTGCCAGGAAAAACAAATACTCTGGCAGACGAACTAAGCAGAAACCTCATGGATCCCCACAAATGGAAACTGGATCCACAAGTCTTCAGCATGATAATAAGGAAATGGGGATGCCCAGACATAGATCTATTTGCCTTCCCTCACAACTGTCAGTTGCAGAGATTTTGCACAAGGATTTATCACAAGCAAGCATGGAAAGTGGACGCCCTATCATTCAGCTGGAAAAATCTAACAGTATATGCTTTTCCCCCACTGCCTCTCCTTCCCAGAGTACTCCTAAAGGTCAGACAAGAGAAGCCAAAAATGATACTGATTGCACCAGACTGGCCACGCCAGCACTGGTACCCAATCCTAAAGAGCTTGTCTCAAGGTCCAGCATGGATATTGCCTCAAACTTCTCATTTGCTGACCCAACAAAATCAGATCCTGCACAGCCAACTCAGGACCTTAAATCTGGCAGCATGGCAGATAATGTAGCCATTCAGAACACTCCTCTTTCAAAAGCTGTTATGGATGTTATCTTGGAGGCCAGGAGGTCCTGCCCAGTGCCAGAATATCTTATGCAGAAAAATGGAAGAGATTCTGTGCTTGGAACCAGGGACAAGGCATTGACACGTCTGTAGTAAATATTCCACAGATGTTACAATACCTAACTGAGATGCTGAACAAAGGCCTTTCTTTCTCATCAATTAAGATTCGTGCCTCTGCCATTTCAGCACATTACAATACGGAACCACCTATCTTTTCTCATCCTTTAATAAGGCAGTACCTCAGAGGGGCCAAAAACATTAGGCCTCCAAGGGGAGCACCAACTCCGGCCTGGAACCTCAATTATGTTTTGGAAAAACTCACACTGCCTCCTTTCGAGCCAGCATCAACAGCAGATATAAAATTCTTATCCTGGAAAACAGCTCTGCTCCTAGCAATAATCTCTGCAAGGCGAGTCTCGGAGTTACAAGCACTCATGGCTGTGGAACCTTTTATCATTTTTCGTACAGACAGGGTTTCTCTGAGGACAAACCCTACATTTATGCCTAAGGTGGTGTCCAGTGTGGCCCTCAACCAAACCATTCACTTGCCTACCTTTTACCCAAATCCACAGAACAAGGGTGAGAAAATTCTGCATTCTTTGGACATATAAAGGCAGTTGCGCTTCTACTTGGACAGAACTAAAGCTTTCAGAAAGACTGAGCAACCTTTAGTGTCATATGCTGCAGGATCACAAGGAAAGGCGATCTCAAAACAGACTATTTCTAAATGGATAGGCCATTGCATCCGTTTCTGCTATTTTCAACATGGCAAGTCAGTGCCTAAGGGCATTAGGCCTCATTCCACCAGAGCAGCAGCCACTTCAGCAGCCTTCCTCAGAGGAGTACCAACCAAAGATATCTTAGAGGCTGCAACTTGGAGTTCAGTGCACACCTTTACAAAACAGTACCACTTGCCTCTCTACTCTGTGTCCATAGCAGGCTTTGCCACTGCAGTTCTGCAGGGCCTCATAGCCTCTCCTAATCCTATTTAGCCCAGCCACCCATCCTCAGCTTTGGGATTCTACCCAAGAGTAATGACTGCAACAGTGAAACACGATGAACATAGTACATTTGTGTACCTACCATAAATGTAGATGTTCGAGTGTATTCACTGTTGCAGTCCAGGTTATCCACCCTCCATTCCCCCTTCTCTTTGCTGGGACTTATCTGCACTTCTCTATCCTATACAACCTTTTTGGTGTATTTGCTTTTAGATGAAGGAAATGTTAATTTTGTGCATGCATTTCTTTGTATATTTTTCAGCCTACCTATTTGGGGCACCTGACATCTGGGGGCAAGAAAAACTGAAGAAAATGGCTTTGACTGCATCTTTTATACCCCTGGCACACTGACGTCAGGTAGGCGACAGCAACCGATGCCGCACCTAGACTTTGGAATTCTGGCCGACTGAGGGTAGCCTGCCAGCAGGATAACCCAAGAGTAATGACTGCAACAATGAATACACTCTAACATCTACATTTATGGTAGGTACACAACTGTAGTTTCTACTGATGACTGCCGCTGTGGTGCAGCAGTTAGCGTTGTCACCTCACAGCAAGAAGCTGTCCGGTTCGATCTTTGGCTGGGATGTCTTCTGTGTGGAGTCTGCATGTCCTGCCTGTGTTCGTGTGGGTTTCTTCCCACATCCCCAAAGACATGCTGCAAGTGGATTGGACATGCTAAAATTGGCCCTAGGCGTGAATGCGTGCGTGTGTGCGCCTTCCGTGGAAGGTTGGGCACCGGGCTGGCAACTCAACATTGTAAAACTCCACTGCCAATCGTGAGTGGACAGGGTGATCCGCTGTGGTGACCCCTAACCGGGAAAAGTTAAAAGAGAGAGGAATAGTGTAGCCTGTAGTGTAACTCGTCAGACATTGCGTACACTTCACAGGTTCTTCCCTTAGTCACACTGTCAGATGTTTGCCAGTTTTCCCTGTCTGTCTTGATTTATATCTTCTGTAGCATTTCCAAAGCTGTGTTCTTGGGTTAAGTTGAAAGTGAAAAGATGTCTGTTAGGGCTTCTCTGTCTGAGTGTTTAATGTCTCAGAATGCCCATCATATTTTCCAGATGTCCTTCCATATCACACTTGCAGTATCCTTTGCAGTCTGGATCCACTGCCTAGGGCTGCCTTGGCCAGTATACCAAAGCCTTTAGGTTGCAATGGGTGCGCCATGCATCACACGTATGCTGATGGCTCATCTAGGGCTGCCACCTTTGGCTATGTATTGAGGAGGTTTTCTTAGCTTTGGCTTCAACCTTTTCTTGATGATATCAAGTCTAAGTTGATGGATGCTCCTCTGGATAATAAATATCTGTTTGGTACTGGTGCTGCTGCTGCTGCTGAGTTGTTTAAATCCCTTCTGGAAAAGAGTAAAGGTTTACAGGATCTGAAACACATTCTAGTTTCACCTGTTCCCAGATTTCAAAGAGACTGCCCTAACAAGCCTGCTTTTATTTGTAGACAGTCTCTCACTCCCCCAAAAGGCAAAAAGGGTGGTAGAAGGGCTCCTCCTGCAAAGGCTGCCCAAACCCCTTCAGCAAAGAAGACTTCTTTTCCAGACAAACCAGGTGCTGTCTGACTATCCTTGCCCTGCTCTACTCTGTCACATTCCTCTCTCGCTCTCTCCATTTTTTCCTGTCTCTTCCTATTTGGTTAAAAATCACCCAAAATTCCAGTATTCTTTCCATAATTTGCATGGGGTATTGCATGGTTTGGAAATTTCTTCCTCCCTTTGTGGGCATTCTCAGCCTCCTCAGGAACAACTGCTGTTTTTTCCAGAGGTACTTCAGGGTCTTTTGGCTCAGGGAACTATTTAAGAAGTCCCAGCCCCTCAGAGGGGAAGGGGTTTTATTCCAAAATGTTCTTGGTCCCTAGGAAAGAAGCCATCTTAAGACCCATTCTTGTTCTCTCTCAGCTAAATACATTTGTGAAGATTCCTTTTTTTTGGATGTTATCCCTTCAAACGTTTCTTCTGCTTTCTCAGGCTTTTCTAATTCCCCTGGATCACAAAGATGCTTATCTACATGTCAGTATTCATCCCCCTTTCAGGAAGTTTACGTTTCTCTGTTGCTTCCTAGCATTTTCAGTTCTCTGCTTTGCCCCTTGACCTCTCTACTGCCCCAAGGGTCCTTCAGCAAATGCCTTGCTCCTGTGATTGCTTTCTGCAGATTGAGAGGAGTACAGATATTTTGTTACCTTGACTATCTTGTCAGTCAGGCCTTTTCTCCAGACATTTTACTTCAACATCTTTACTTTGCTGTTTGTCTCCTACAAAACCTGTGGTTTCTTGTAAATTTCCAAAAATCATTCCTGACTCCTCCTCAGGATCATGTTTTTCTAGGGTGTAGACTCTCTAATGCTGGCGTTGCTGTCTCCTACTAAGGCTTTAACTGATTGCTTGCTTTCAATCCCTTCTTTCTCGGGCTTCAGTTACAGCCAGAGAGTTTCTCAGGGATCTGGGTTACATGGCTTCCACCATTCCTATGCTTCTGGCCAAGCTTCATATTAGAAAGCTCCAGTGGTTGCTAAAGTTAGTTCTGGCATCAACATTCTCATCGTTAGGTTTTCTGGTCCTGCTTCCATGTCTCAAGCTGGAGCTTCAGTGGTGGATTCATCAGTTGCCCTCAGTCCAGGGGTCTGGGTTTCCTTTTCAACCTCCATTACCCTCTCAGGAACTCTTCACAGATACCTTGAATGTGTGATGGGGGGGGCCTCCTTCGGTCCACCGAAAGTGCAGGGCCTTTGGTGTCATTGACAAAGGAGAGAACACTTCAGTGTTCCTTCTTCTGGCTCTTCAGACTTTTCTTTTTTCCTTCCAGGGCTCGGCAGAATTCTCTCTGACAATACCTCAATGATGTGGTATGTCAGCAAGCAAGGGGGACAAGGTCTCATCTCCTGTGCAGACTAGCTCTTCAGGTTTGGGATGTAGCTACCCAGTATCAGGTGACCCTTCAGGTAGTTTATATTCTCTCAAATCAGAAGATAGTGGCAGATTCTCTGGCCAGGTCCATAACACAATCCCACAAGTGGATGCTCCACAGGGATGTGTTTCTGGATATTGTCCACCAGGGAGGTACTCCTCAAGTAGATCTCTGTCTCCCCTATGAACAGACAACTTCCTCTTTTTTGCACCGGAGTCCCATGTCCTCAGGCCTGAAAGGTGGATGCAGTCTCTCTTTCTTGAAAGGGGATGTTTCTTTATGCTGTCCCTCACTTTCCTCTCATTCCAAAGGCCCTGTTCAAGGTAGAACAGAATGCCCCCATAATCTTGCTTGTGACTCCCTTTTGGCCCAGGCAGCATTGGTTCCCTCTTTTCTGCATTTAGCCAAGGGCAATATTCGCAAGTTACCTCACAGGGTGGACCTCCTCACACAAGGCCAGGGGTCTCTCGTCCATTCCCACCTGTCCACTCTTCAACTGACATTGTGGTTGATAGGGTTTTGATTCCCTTCAGAAACCTTTTTTCTAAGGACATGCTTCGGGTCCTGCAAGGAAACTCACTAGAAAATCTTTTGTCCAAATTGAAGAGATTCTCTGGTGTCTTTTTTCATAACCTGGATCCCACTTACTGTGGTTGTTCCTTTGGTTCTCTCATTTGTGTGAATTGCTCAATACTGGGTTGGCATATTCTGTTAAAGCCCACTTGTCAGCCATTTCTGCTTGTCTGCCTTTGACTCCCCATTTGGCCTCTAGCCAAACAACTTCTTAAAGATGTCCTTCGCGTTAGGCCTCCCAGGAAGCCTGTTCCTCCTTCCTGGGACCTTAATTTTGTTTTGGAAAAAGTTGATTCAGGATCTTTTGAGACTGCTGCTTCAGCTTCCGTACAGCATTCTAAGACTGTTGTTTTGGCTCTTACCTCTCCGAGATGGGTATCTGAGCTGCAAGCCCTTATGGCTGTCCCTCCTTTTTTGTTTTTCATAAGAACAGGAAGTCTCTTTGTACAAATCCTTTATGCCCAAGGTGGTTAATGAGTTGTCTCTTAATCAGTCTATTCATTTGCCTACTTTTTTCCCATCTCCACAATCTGCTAGTGAGGAGGTTCTTCACACCTTAGATTTGCATAGCATAAGACAGTCTGATATTTGGGTAAAACTAAAGCCGTTTGTAAATCTGAACAGCTTTTTGTTTCCTTACTTACTAGATCTGGCCGTTTCCAAGCAAGCAATTTCTTCTTGGATATATAAAGCCATTTCTTTTTGTTGTTCCTTTCATGGGAAGGGCCTGCCTTCCTTCTGCTAAGGCTCATTCTAATAGGCTGTCGCATCTTCTGGTGCTTTTTTCAAGGGTTTGGATACTAATTCTGTTTTTGAGGCAGCTACCTGTACTTGGTGCATAATTTTACCAAGCGCTATAAGTTGGATGTGATTTCTAGGGCTAGAGTTGGTTTTGCTAGGGCCATTCTTCATGGCTTTCTTGAGGGCTCTCCTGGCCTTCCTCCTCTCGATATTCTTCCTGAGCTGTTGTACTCACTATTGTAAAGAGTACTGCAACAGTGATATGGAAGGACAGTACAGTTGTGTAAAATCTGATAATAGTAGATGTCCTCCTTTTCACTGTTGCAATATTCACTCCCTTCTCCCCCCCTGATCCTTTTTCCTTCTGGATGTAGTTACCTAATAGTATTCTTAGATTGTCACTCCTACTGGGGCTTTTCTCCGTTCTGAGGATGGTGCGTTCAGACATCACCTTTATGCCCAGTGCTATGTGCGGGGAACATACATAACAGTGTACCCATTACAACCTAAAGGCTTTGGTATACTGGCCGGACGTCGGGCTCAGGCTGCCGTAGGCAGAGGATTTCTATTGTAAAGAATAGTGCAACAGTGAGGAGGAGGATATCTACTGTTATGGGAAGATTTTACACAACTGTATTTTTTCACAAAACTAAGACATCCTAATGGTGCAGTTATCCTCTGCTACCATTTGTTAGGCTTGCGCACCAATAAATTAAAATATGCAGTACAAAAACACAACCACCACAGTCAATTTCAGACTGCAGAATGAAAATAGTCTTCATTCAGAACATTCTCTCCCCTCTCATCAGTCATGCTTTCACTTTCCGTAGAGACATTATTTCAGAGAAAACACAGATGAATATTAAGAACCCCAGGTACATATGCACACAAACTATATAAAGTTAAATTGCCCCAAAAGTATTAAGATATGCCTCATTCCACTTTATCAAGTCAAGTTGTAAATCTCTTCACATCTGTATGAGTGTCTTGTTTTCTAGTTGTTCCAGACAGTTACGTAGTTCAGTAAATCTACCTCATGGCATAGGCAGGCACTCGTAAAATACTGTGCATCATAACATTTTGCTACTGTACTATGAAAGCTTTTGTTACAACAGCAATCCAGAAAGTTGTATTCCTTTTGAAAAAAAAACTGAAGTGTATGTTTTCTGTCTCAACAGATTCCAGCTCGACTCACGTCATCTGCTTTCCAGTCTACTGTACAGCGATGAACATTTTTTTTGCTGTGGAGGGTAGATTGTGCATGGCAAATACTATGTTACCAAAGGCTTCTTCTAGCAGATGTTCCCCAAGTGAAAAGGAAGATGTACACATGAGCTCTGCATACATTTACAGAGCAAATATGCACAATCCCAGGAAAAATAAAAGCGGTCATCGTAGTCAGAGAGAACCGGTCAGAAATGTGTATGTCGTATTTGGAGTCTGCTTTGGAGAGCTGAACTTGACCAAGAAAATGTACTGTTTACTACGCTTGTCAACAAGCATAAAGAATAGCCATTTTAGTTCTCCCTCCGCACGTGGCAACCTTTCACATTTTATTATTCTACTGTAACTATAGACTTTCAACTTTACAGTTTTTGTATTGTGCTGAATTTATTGCCTCAGTTCTTTGTAGAAAGGTAGTGTCTGTGTCCTGCTTTTATTGTCCACTTACAAAAAAATCTCTCTCTCTCTCTCTCTATATATATATATATATATATATATATATATATATATATATATATACACACATTTAAGTATATACATATGTATATATAAAATCTAAAGGAAAAACAGGCTGCACAAGTAACTTGAAAGTTCTTGCAGAACCAAGGTGACATGGAGTATTCATATAATGGATTGTCAAAAAAAGCTGCACAAGTAACTTGAAAGCTCTTGCAGAACCAAGGTGACATGGAGTGTTCATATAATGGATTGTCAAAAAAAAAGTATTCATACAACTTTAAAACAATTTCTTTTATTTAAATTGTTGAAGATTTTTATGTAGTCATTCTGGAACATATTGTTTTGCTTATTTATAGCACAGTTTAATTTTTGTATTACTTTTATTCTTCCACTTAAACATTGAATGGCCAACTATTTACTGCGACTTCCCAGCCCTCACTTACCATTGAATGATGTGCAGAAACCAGTATAAACTGTTGAAACCGTACTGGTATCAGAGACCAAACTAAACTGCTGGTGCAGTATTTCAAAATCCCTACCAGCTACAGAAAGCATCACATTGTAAAATTGAAGGGCTCTTTAAAACACTATTTTATTTAGTTTTATTGTTATATGTGTGTATATATTTTTTTTAATTTGACTCAGTGTTTCTGGGTGATATATGTACATCAGCTATTTTCCTGTGTCTGGGTTCTTTTTGCTAGATATCTTCTGAGGTCTTGTATATGTAAGTGTGGATGAATTCTACCTTGTGGCCAAAGCAATATTTCACATTTTCTCAGATCATTGAGGTAGTTGATAGTGGAGTGTTTATGGGTTGAGGGTGGGGTTGCTTACTTCCATTTGCTTTAATAAATGTGGAAATGTGTTCTTTCCACCTTAGTGAACCTGCAAAAAGCATTGCCAAAAACATTGTAAACTGAATGCTGCTTTATGAACAGGCAGTGTAAGAGAGTGGCTGATATCTGTATCCCAATGTAATGCAACTTTTGTCCTGAAGGGAAGTCATTGAACATTCTTAGCATGATAACTGTGGGACAAATAGGGTGTGTATGTATGCATGTGTATGCATGCCTTTGTTGTGTATATACATGTAAAACAGTTTCTAGCTCTGCAACTTGATTTGCACTGTAATTGCATGCACACATGCACACACTGCTCTAGTTGTCCCCTCTGCAAGCAATTTCTCAGCAGTCACAGAAGAATAGATGTAAATAAGTAGCAGATTTGAGCAAGTCATCTCATACCCAATTGGACTTCTCCTTCATGCTATATCTGTTTAACACAGGAGTAGATTTTACCATATCTGGTGGTGTATTCATAATGATTTAGATGCATAGTAGTGTCATACCAGCCATTGCTAAACGTTATTGGGTTCCTTTCCCTTCAGCTTACAGGATCACACTTCCTTTTTTCTGAAGTCCATATTAGCATGTCCATTTTAAGACTGTTAAATAAGATGCTTGTAATTATGCCCAGCAAGTGGTATGCTACAGCATGCATTGAGGCAGAGATAGTTTCCCAGAGTTCCACAGAGACTCAAGTTATGGTATGGAGAGTGGTTTTCCACAGCCTTTTCAGAAATTCCCAATAACCTGTACCAAAGTGAGGGTGTTAACGGAAAAGCCAAAGTTCATACAGGCTGTGTCCCCTTTGCAGCTGCTCAGCTGTTTTTGTTGGTGACAGCAACCTGTTCTGAAACATCTCTGCTTTGCCTTACTGTGTCTCTCGTGCAGTAACACAAACTTATACTGGCATAGTATGCACCTACTACTTGTACTCTTGTGTTGCAAGGTAATGATGTGATAGCACCTCACATTTTTTAACTTGCTTGGGGGTGTTTGTGTGCATAAGGGTATGCATTGGGTTGCTGTTTCTTGGACAGTAGTTTATTGCCATTCTAAAACCAATAGTCACAAAGTAGCCACAGAGTGTGTTTGTATGCGTTTGCACTCATGTATTTCTCTCACTGTTGAAGGATCAGTTTATTGGGCTTGGGATAACTTTCCATAGCACATAATTTGTAAAGGTAGCTAAATATTCTGTTAGAGCTGTTTTCAAACATACTGATGTGCGTATCTGTTCTAGAAGGGTCAGGAATTTGGTCACATTTGTCATGCTTTTCCTAGAGTAAGGAGTATGTGTTGCAATTAACTTATCAACAGCACTACGTTTGGACAGAATCTGTGCCTGAGTAGGGTTGGCTGTGTAATGCCTGTCCAGTAGGCATTGGGAGGCAGCAGTTTACTGTCATGCTAAAAATTCATGTCTATGTGGTGGGGGTGTTGCTTTGATTTTACTGGAGATTCACTTGTCTCATTGTTGTTCTTAGCTCAGTTTAAGTCAAGGAAAATAGTTTTAATTGTGTCCATGATTTGTGTAAATCTTTTTGGAAAGTTGTCAGTACTTTTTGTCATAATTACAACAGGCATGCAGCAGCTATTCTGTGTGCTGTCTATTTTATGGCAACGGCATGGCCTAGAACTCCTTCCTCCACATTGCCAACCACATTGCTGCAGTTCTTAAGCTCTCAGGGTGTTTTAAAACGTGAAGTCAGTCTTTTGTTGATGCAGGCTGTATTTTAGGTACCAGTCTTTCTGATGCCTAGAAGATGGAAGCATTACTTGCTATAATGGATTCCTGATTTTTTTCTCTCCCACTTCCCATCCTCAAGTTAGATATGTACCTAACTGACAGAAAGAACACACAATGATAAAATTAAGCATCTGTTTAAACCTGTGTATGTGTTATTAATGCCACTGTAAAATGTTGAGTATGTTTGTATTGCCACTGTATTTGTGTACCTTAACAGTTGTGTAAATAAATTCATAATGACTTGTACTGTTATGGTTCTCTTGTGTCACCCTAGAAGAGCCCTTGGATGTGTGTGTGTATAGCTTGTATTAAGTAAATCCAAAGCGTGTTCTTAGAAGCTGTACTATAGTAGGCCACTGGTCAGGGCTTTGATTATTCTATGCTAATTTGAGTCTTGATTTGTCTGGATTTCACAGCGTTGCTGCTATTTCATGTACTTTTCTACAGTAACCTTTGCTTCAGTATCAGACTAGGTCTCACAAGGTAGGCAGAGAAACCCTGCTGATGTTCTTCGTGTTTCACTGTTGCAGTCATTACATTCGTGTTATCTGCCTGCAGGTAGCCCTCAACCAGCCTGATTATCAAAGTCTTGGGTCCTGCATCAGATGCCGTCTCTTCTTCCATGACGTCAGGGGTATAAAGCATGCAGCCGACGCCATTACATCAGTCTTTCTTGCTGTGCGGTGTCCGAAGCAGAAGCAGTTCGCAAGTGCCGGTCGGCTGACTCCTGAAATCTTTGTTTTCGAGTTTCAGAACCGAAGTCTTCAAAAAAGCTAAGTACCCCGTTGGAGATCCTTTTTCTTGCTCTAAACCGATGTCAGTGAAAGTTAACAATTGTATTACCTGTGGAAAGCAAATACCTCATAAAGATTTTAATTCGTACTGCATTCCTTGCCTAGGCCCAGACCACGACGCCCCTCGCTGTCGGTTTTGTGCCTTATTCAATCCTCTATTTGTCATCTGTTCATTTTTGCATCAAACTATTTCGGTACTCTGTTTAATTATCCAAAAATGGCTTTGGTAAGCCATCCAACTACCGACATTCTGAAAAAACATGGATAAAGACAGAGACGGACTGCGTAGGTCCAGAGCTGCCGACAACGCTTCCGTTAAGCTAGTCTCCAGTTCGCCGGTACTCAGTGAGGAGCTTTCTCAGCCCCTGATACCCACTACTTCAGATTCGCAGGCCTCTACTGAGACCCATTCGGAGTCAGGTATGCCGCAAGATGCTTCTTCAACTATGGAACCTGCAGATGTCTCTACCTTGGATGGGTCCGGAGCCGCTGTGCAGGCACTGGCTTCTGAGGGTGTATTTAGGCCTACTGACTTGCATTTCAAACCAACGCCATCTTCTTCTTCAAGGCCTAAAACTCGACCCACGCCTAGAAAGCAGACATCCAAACTGCATGGTCAGGCCCATATGCCTAAAAAACAAATAATGGCTGAAGACCTTATTACTTTAGGGGAAGCCAGCCTTCACGCTCTTAAGAGACCTAGAATTGATTTTCCTTCTGATCAGGATTCTGAAATTTCTGATGTTCTTCGTGTTTCACTGTTGCAGTCATTACATTTGGGTAATCTGCTGGCAGGTAGCCCTCAAGTCGGCCTGAATTCCAAAGTCTTGGGTCCTGCGTCGGTTGCTGTCTTCTCTTCCATGACGTCAGGTCGTCAGGGGTACAAAACATGTAGCAGACACCATTTTCTTTAGTCTTTCTTGCCACACGGTGCCCGAAGCAGAAGCATTTTGCAAGTGCCGGTCGGCCGACTACTGAAATATTAGTGTTTGAATTTCAGAACCAAAGTCTTCAATAAAGCTAGAGTACCCCGTTGGGGAAACTTTTTTCTTGCTTTTTACCCATGTCAGAAAAAGTTAATAATTGTATTACTTGTGGAAAGCAAATACCTCATAAGGATTTCCATTTATACTGTATTCCTTGCTTAGGCCATGACCACAACGTGCCTGGCTGTCGGTTTTGTGCTAGATTTAACCAACGCACTATTAAGCGTCGGTATATTTTTGCAACTAAGTATTTTGGAAAACGATTTAACTACCCAGAGATGTCGTCTGATAGCAATCCAACTACATTGGAGTACATAAAAAACGCAAAGAAAAGGATAGAGAAAAGGCAGTCTAGTTCCAAAACCGACGGCAAAGCTTCTCCTAAGCCAGTCGCCAGTTCGCCGGTACTCAGTGAGGTGCTTTCGCAGCCCCTGATGCCCGCTACCTTCGAGTCGCAGGCCTCTACCGACACCCATGTGGAGTCAGGCATGCCGCAAGATACTCAAGGTATTGGACCGACAGATGTATCTCCCTCAGATGGGTCCGGAGCCGCTGAGCAAGCACCGGCTTCTGAGGGTGTATTCAGATCTCAACATTTTTACATCAAACCGACGAAAGCTGCAAAACCAAAGGCAAAGACACCTTCTAAAACTAAAAAAACAGACGCCTGAGCCACATGCATAGGCCTCTATGCCTAAAAAACAGATTATCAAAATGGCTGAAGACCTTATACCTTGATCAGGGGTACCCATCCCCCTCCAGATAGGAGGCCTAGGCAAGACACTGACTATGAATCTTCAGATCACATTTCTATTTCTTCTGATTCCTCTTCTGATCAGGAATTATCTTTACCTCCCTATGAGGATTCTGATGCTGAGAAGTCTATTCCATCTGCATCTCCTCCTGAGGATTATTCATTTGGAGAAACCTTGCATACTTTGAGGGAGCATTTTCAGTGGGAGATTCAAGACTTCTCAGAATCAAAAAAGAGGCTCAGGGATTTCCTCCTCCATCAGCACAAGTCTTTAGCCATTCCCCCTGTGTTGGACATTGTGGATGATGTTTTTTCGGAGTCAAGGCTGACCCCTGACTCTTTACCTCTGGCTCCCAGTAAGCCTGGCAGGTATTACACGGTCCCTGATTCTCTTAAATTTTTATTTAGAAACCCTGCTGCTGATCCTGAAACTATTTCACAGGGTCCTAAGGGAGTTAAGGCCTCAACAGCAAAAAACCCTACCCCATCCGACAGAGATTCCAGGGCGCTGGACAGATGGGGAAAAAAGGTTTATACATCTGCAACCTTGGCAATCAGGGCCTTAGACTGTCAATTTCATATGCTTATGTACCAACATGCTATGGGATTGCTGAAACAGAAAATTATGTTGATTTCAGAATGTGCAGAAAATAAGGAATTGCAGGAATTATTGCATGCAGCTGAGCAAGTTGGAAAGCATACTTTGCAATGTGGTTTTGATTCTTTAGAGGCCTCCTGCAGGGCCGCAGTTACTGGATCTGTGATTAGGAGGCATGCCTGGTTAAAGGAACAAAATTTGCCTGATCACGTTAAAGCTAAATTACTAGATGCACCTTTACAGCATGATTCTCTGTTTGGAATTAAGGCAGAAGAGGTTTTAAAGAAAATTGAAGACAAAGCTAAGTCTATGCAAACTGTTAGATTTCTTACAAGTGCAGCCACCTAGATTCAGTAGACACTGGCCTACAAAAAATTGGCCCTTTCCTGTGTCAGAGCTCAAAGGGGCAAATCCAGACGCCCCAAGGGTTCCAGGTACCAGGCTCAAGACTCGTACAGGTCAAAGCAATGGGGCGCATCCACCTCCAAATCTGGAGGAGATAAAGCGCAAACCTACAGAAAGCAATCCCAATGACTTCCCTCTGCTTACACCAAGCACTTACCTTTTGGCAGCACCCATAGGGGGAAAATTAGCACTTTTTGCTCAAAATTGGCAGTTAATAACCAGGACAAGTGGATACTGAACATCGTATCACAGGGATACAGATTCCATTTCCACACTCTGCCAATGACAAATGGTTGACCAGACCTGCCAAAAAACCAATGGGCAGAGGCACAGAAACAGGAGACGTCCCTCATGGATATGGGGGGCCATTCAGATGGTATCAGAACAGGAAAAAGGACAAGGTTTTTACTCGACTGTTCTTGGTACCCAGAAAGGACAAGGCCCTGGTGGCCAATACTGGATTTATCGATTTTGAACACACACCTGGACATTCCAAAATTCAAAATGCTCACCTTGCAACAGCTTCTGCCCATGCTGGGCAAGAATGCTTGGCTGGTGACTTTAGACTTAAAAGAGGCATACCTGCATGTCCCAATAAGACAGTCATGCAGAAGATACCTCAGATTCAAGGCTGGCTTACTACATTACCAATTCTCTGCACAGCCCTTTGGCTTATCTACTGCGCCCAGGGTCTTTACAAAGTGCCTGGCACCAGTAATTGCATTTTGCAGACAAAGAAGTATTCAAATATATCCTTACTTGGACGACTGTCTCATTCAAGCAGAGAACAAGGACACTCTTCTATAACACCTGGCGTTTGTGAAAAGGCTTCTAGCATGCTTAGGGTACACAATAAACGAAAAGAAATCACAACTGGTACCCCCTCAAAAGATAACATTCCTGGGTGAAAGCTTGCATACAGCTTACCTCACGCCAGACTAAACAAAGGCAACTGACTACTTACTTCAAACTGATGGCAACAAAAACCCAGTCTTCTGCAAGACAAATTCTGCAGGCTCTGGGCTTCATGGCATCCTGCATTCTACTAATTCCGTATGCAAGACTGCATATGAGGAAACTTCAATGGTACCTAAAATGTTTATGGAGTCAGCATTCACACAATCTGGAAACAATGATTCCTCTCATCCCCTGCCTGCAACAGGAGTTTCTATGGTGGGCAAAGACCTGTCATCATAACATGGGACGGCCCTTCACTCTACCCCCTGCCAGCCAAACCTTAGACGCATCAGATTACGCGTGGGGGCCCACATGGCAGGAAGATACATTCAGGGCATATGGGCACCAAACCAAATGCATCTACATATCAACCAGAAAGAGATGCTAGCCGTTCAAAATGCCCTAACAGCATTCAAGGACTTACTTCATCCAGGACAGCTACTGATAAAGACAGACAACACCACAGTCATGTGGTATATAAACAAGCAAGGGGGCACGCACTCATACCCCCTTTGCAGATTAGCCATGGCACTCTGGGACACAGCTTTGACCTTCCAGATAAATCTTCAAGCTCAATTCCTGCCAGGAAAACAGAACACTCTGGCAGATGACTTGTGAGGATCCATAAAGTTTCTGCTTGAGTGGAAACTAAATCCACAAGTATTCAGCATGATAACAGAGAAAAGGGGGAAACCAGATATAGATCTATTTGCCTCTCTTCAAAATTATCAACTGAAAAGATTCTGCACAAGGACTTATCACAGACAAGCATGGAAAGTGGATGCCCTATCTTTCAGTTGGAAAAAACTGTCAGTTTACGCCTTTCCTCTTCTGCCTCTTCTACTCAAGATCCTCCTAAAAGTCAGACAAGAGAAGCCAAAGATGATATTAATTGCCCCGGACTGGCCCCGCCAATACTGGTATACAATCCTAAAGAACTTGTCTCAATACCCAGCTTGGACCTTGCCTCAAAGACCACAACTACTGTCCCAGCAAAACAGTCAGTTCCTGCACAATCAGCTACAGACTCTGAACCTGGCAGCATGGCTAGTCATGTAATCATACCAAAGACATCTCAGTAAAGCTGTGATGGATGTCATTTTGGAAGCCAGCAGGCCTAGTACTAGAAAATCTTATGCTGACAAATGGAACAGATTTTGTTCTTGGAATCCAGCACAAGGAACTGATACAGCAGAACCACATATTCCTCAGATATTACAATACTTAACTGAGATGCTTGACAAGGGCCGATCTTTCTCATCAATCAAAATCCATGCCTCTGCCATTTCGGCTCATTACAATACAGAGCTACCAATCTTTTCTTATCCCTTAATAAAACAGTATCTTAGAGGAGCCAAAAACCTAAGGCCTCCTAGAAGATCACCTTTACCTGCATGGGACCTCAATTATGTGTTGGAAAAGCACACCCTGCCTTCATTTGAATCTGACGCTACCGCTGATATAAAGTTCATATCATGGAAGACAGGCCTGCTACTAGCAATTACTTCAGCAAGAAGGGTTTCAGAGCTACAGGCCCTCATGGCTGTAGAGCCTTTTATCATATTTTACCCAGACAGGGTGTCTCGGAGGATAAATCCTACTTTTATGCCTATGGTGGTTTCCAGTGTGGCTCTTAACCAAACAATCCATCTGCCAACTTTTTATCCAAATCCGCAGAACAAAGGGGAGAGAATTCTGCATTCCTTGGATGTACACAGACAGCTAAGATTCTACTTGAGCAGGACAAAAACTCTAAGAAAAACTGATCAATTACTAGTGTCATATGCTGCAGGATCAGAAGGAAAGGCTATCTCAAAGCAGACAATTTCAAAGTGGATAAGCCACTGCATCCGTAAAACCTCCTACAATTGAAAATCTAATAAGGTGAAGCTGGGGAGAGAGGTATTGAGTTGAGTTGATGAGTTGCTTGGTTCATGTGTCTGAACAACAAGTGTAAGCATTCTTTGCAATGTGGTTTTGATCATGCCTGGTTGAAGGATCAGAATTTAGCTGAGCATGTTAAGACAATTTGATGCTCCTTGTTTACAGTCTGATGTGTTGTGGATCGCCTGTGGAAGCAGTTTTAAAAAAAATGGAGGACAAAGCTAAGTCTATGCAAACTGTTATTTTTTTTTGCAGGTGCAGCCAGAATTTAGTAGAAAATTGGCGCTAAGGGGGTGACATTATCCTGCTTATGATTCTCAGTCTAGGGTAGGTCTAGACGGTAGGGGCAGGGCTCAAGGTTCTTTGGCAGACCCTCTTTTCAGCTGCCAGTAGTAGATTCCCCTGGGCAGCTCCTTTGAGGGAGAAGACTGTCTCTTTTCAAAGCAAATTGGGATTTAATTACTCAACTTAATGGGTGTTGGGATATCATTCACACGGTTACAGATTTTATTTCCATACAATGCCCCACATTCTAGCTTCTGTAAATGGCAGATCTTTTTCAATGATGCTAAGCACTACTTTAACAACTTATTAGACTGTTTACAGGTAGCAGACAATGCACAGGCGAAAGCCAGGCATACATCTTCCTGTATTTCTGAACATTGGATTGAAATGAAACTGAAACATTGATCAAAATTCTTTCTTCTCTTGACTCTAACACCACAGCCTAGCACCACTTGCACAACCACTAAACCACACCACACCATGAAAGTGGATGCTCTGTCTTTCATCATCAAAAAGCTCATGTGTATGCCTTTCTCTTCACCCTTTCTTCCTTTCTTGACCTCTTCCTCCCTCCTCTTCTTTACAGGGATGATTTTGCAGATACAGGCCTACAGTGATTGCGGCAGCTCCAGATTGGCTACGCTGTCAATTGGCTAAGCTTCCGGCGTACTTTGCCTCCTGGTCCCAGCCTCTCTATGGTCTCAGCAGGAATTCTCTCTGCTTGATGTCTCATGCTATGTCTCTTCATGCTCACGCTTTCATTTCTCTCATGTCAACACACAGCCTGTCATCTTGCAGTCAAACAGTTTTTCAACCGTGATTATCAAGCTAAGTTTACTATTTGACGGAAAGTGTACGAAGAAATGGAAAAGAGATTTTTTTTTGAGTACAGTAAAGAATTTTTGGGTTTCTGAGTTTAATTTGAGTGCCCTTTTCAATGAGGTTACTCTTCAATACTTCACTGAGTTATTGGACATTTTACTGATTAATTTTCATGCTTCAGCTCCATCTTCTTTCATTATGCATGTGCCTCCGTGATTTCTTGACTTTGATTCACACCACCATTTTTGAGGCAAAGAATTTAAGACAATTAGAAAGACATATCCCTGAGCTCCTGAGTCACCTTTCCTTTGAAATGCTCAATTTTAAAATGGAAAACCTTTACTACTTAACCTTACTGCTGAATTGAATTGATTTGCTTGAAAAGACTGTACTGCTTTTTGACTTACTCTGCTTAATAAGAAGGGTGTCTGAGTTGCAGGCCCTAAGGCAGTAGAGAGCCATTTTGATTTTCTATATAAGGAGGGTTACGCAACTGCATCTTCATTCCTGCCTAATAATAAGGTGGTTTTCTCTAGTTTTAAACCAGACTATTCATTTACTCACTTTTTGGACCCCCACCCCCAAGAAAAGGGAAAAGACCCCACTTTAAAGGATAGACACACAGCACATTATCATTTATTTAAGCAGGCAGGACTAAGGATAGGCAGTCTGTTCAGCAGTTTGTTTGTTTGTTTTTTTTTTGTTTGAGGTGGCAGGGCAAGTCTGGCAACAATGTCTATTACAAAGTGGATTGCTTTTTTTGCATTTTTTGTGCATCAGGATATTCCATGGAGATTCCAGGATTCCAGCTCATTCCAGGCTCCTGCTGGCTGCTGCCTCTACAAACTCAAGGACTATGGTATGGCAGCTACTTATTTGCCTTGTGGAGTTCAGTATACTTCTAACTTCTTCCCTCTTCCACCTTCCTCTAAGTCTAGGGCTCTAGGCTGTTTTGTGGGTTTTACACAGCTGTGTTTGTTTTGTCTGCTTCTTATTGCCACAGCTCTCCCTACCTCCCTACCCTGCTTTTTGGGATCATTGCTAGGACTGCAGCATGGGGAAGGTAAGAACATAGTACAGTTTTTGTACCTACCATAAATGTAGATGTTCCTTAGGGGTGGTTGTGTAGGTGAGGTTTCATGCTTATATTTTTGTATATGTCCTTGTATATCTTGTTTATATTTTTGGTGCAGGTATTTGGGCCTTGTCTTTTAGGGTCTTCTGACATCTGGGGCAAGTCTTTTCTGCTACTCACACCATGGTAAACCTGTGCCCAACGGCATTAGGTCTCATTCCACAAGAGCTGCAGCTACTTCGGCAGCCTTTCTCAGAGGGGTACCAACCAAAGACATTCTAGAGGCTGCTACTTGGAGTTCTGTTCACACCTTTACAAAGCATTGCCATTTGCCTCTCTACTCTAATTCCAGAGCAAGCTTTGCCACTACAGGGCCTTATAGCCGCACCTAATGCTGTTTAGCTCCAGCCTCCCAACCATAGCTTTGGGATTCTACCCAAATGTAATGACTGCAACAGTGAAACACGAAGAACATCGTACAATTGTGTACACTTACCATAAATGTAGATGTTTGAGTGTATTCACTGTTGCAGTCCAGGTTACCCTCCCACCTTCCCCCTTTCATTCTACAGTTTATCTTTCCTTCTGTATCTTTTACAACCTATGTGGTGTATTTGCTTGTAGATGAAGGTAAAGTTCATATTGATGCATGCATATATATATATATATATATATATATATATATATATATATATATATATATATATATAAAATATTGCTACCTTTTTGGGGGCAAGAAAAACTAAAGAAAATGGCGTTGGCTGCATGTTTTATACCCCTGACGACCTGACGTCATGGAAGAGAAGACAGCAACCAACGCAGGACCCAAGATTTTGGAATTCAGGCCGACTGAGGGCAACCTGCCAGCAGATTACACAAATGTAATGACTGCAACAGTGAATACACTCTAACATCTACATTTATGGTAAGTGTACACAACTGTACTTTTCTTCTAATTACCAGGATTTGCCCTTATCTACCTATGAGGATTCTGATGCAGAGGACTCCATACTCTCTACTTCCCCTCCAGAAGATTTTTCTTTGTTGAAATCTTGCACACTCCTAGGGAGCATTTCCGCTGGGAAAGCCAGACTCCGAAAAGAGGCTTAGGGAATTCTTGCCTCAACACAGGCGTTTAGCTATCCCTCCTGTCCTGGACATTGTAGATGATGCCTTCATGAAATCTAGCCTGGCCCCAGACACTTTACCTCCTGCTCCCAGGTATTAGAGTACCTGACTCTCTCAAGTTCCTTTTCAAGAATCCTACTGCGGACCCAGAGACCATTTCACAGGGACCTAAAGGCATTAAGGCTACTACTGCCAAAAACCCTACCCCCTCTGGTAGAGATTCCAGGGCCTTGGACAGATGGGGTAAGAAGGTATACACTTCTGCTGCTTTGGCCAGTAGGGTATTAAACTGCCAGTTTCATATGTTAAAGTATCAGCAGCATATTATTGGACTAATTAAACAGAAAATGATGTTGATTCCTGACTGTGCTGAAAATAAAGAATTACAGGATTTAATGCATTCTGCTGAACAACTTGGTAAACATACTCTGCAATGTGGTTTTGACTCTTTGGAAGCATCTTGCAGGGCTGCTGTCACTGGGTCTGTTCTTAGAAGGCATGCTTGGCTTAAGGAGCAAAATTTGCCAGATCATATTAAAGCTAAATTACTGGATGTTCCCTTAAACCAAGACTGCCTGTTTGGCAACATAGCAGAAGAAGTACTTAAAAAGATGGAGGAAAAAGCTAAAGCTATGCAAACTGTTAAAGATTTCCTGCAAGTACAGCCTCCCAGATTTAGTAGGCATTGGCCTTCTTGGAATTGGTCCTTTCCTGTCTCTTCCAGGCCTTCTCAGTCGAAACCCAGGAACAGCAGACCACCTAGGCTACAGTATCAAGGTACTCTCAGGCCTAAGCAGTGGGGGGCTCCCACTTCCAAAGCTGGAAGTGGCAAGACACCCTCCTATGGAAAACTGTCACAATGACTTTACCTTAAACCTTCCAAACCTTGCTCAACTGACTGCTCCCTTAGGGGGAAAGATCGCCCTGCATGCAAAAAACTGGGAACACATTACCCAGGACAAATGGGTTTTAAAAATAGTTTCCCAAGGATAGCAGATTCCACTTCCACACTTTACCAACCCCAAACAGTTGGCCAGACCTACCCCCAAATCAGTGGGCAGAGGCTCAACAGCAGGTTCTCTCTTTTCTAAGTATCAGGGCTATTCAACCTGTCCCACCAGAAGAAAGGGGGCAAGGTTTTTATTCAAGACTGTTCCTGTTACCCAGAAAAGACAGCTCCTGGCGTCCTATCCTGGACCTCTCTCCTGAACACCTATTTGGTAATCCCAAAATTCAAAATGCTAACTCTTCATCATCTGCTTCCTATGCCAGGCAAAGATGCCTGTTTGGCAACCTTGGACTTAAAGGAAGCATGCCTGCACATCCCAATAAGGGAATCTTGCAGGAAATACCTACGCTTCAGAGCAGGCTACAGGCACGATCAGTTCTCTGCACTTCCCTTTGGCTTATCTGCTGCGCCCAGGGTATTCACAAAGTGCCTAGCTCCAGTCATTGCATTTTGCAGGCAAAGAAATATTCAAATATACCCATACCTGGACGATAGTCTAATTCAGGCAGAAATCCAGGACTTGCTACTAAATCATTTGGCATTTGTAAAGAAACTGCTAACCTCACTGGGGTACACCATAAATGAAAATAAAGCTCATCTAGTACCCTGCCAACATTCCTGGGAGCAAGGTTGAGCACAACTTCCCAGATGGCCTACCTCACGCCAGAGAAACAAGTTTATTTGACAGCCTACTTCAAACTACTGGCCGCAAAGACCTAGCTATCTGCAAGGAAAATACTGCAAGCCCTGGGGTTCATGGCCTCTTGCATCCTACTAATTCCATATGCAAGACTGCATATGAGGAAACTACAGTGGTATCCTAAAAGCCTATGGTGTCAACATTCTCAGGACGTAGAATCAATGATCCCTATCATTCTTTGTATAAAGACTAGAGTTCCTTTGGTGGGCAGAGCCCTGCAACCACAGCAAGGGACTGCCATTCACTCTACTACCCCCTGCCGCCCAAACCCTAACAGACACATCAGACTATGCATGGGGGGCTCACTTGGCAGGGCAGTGCATTCAGGGCAAATGGAACCAGAGTCAAATGCGCCTGCATATCAATCAAAAAGAAATGTTAGCTATACAGAATTCTCCGACACCCTTCAAGGACCATATTCTTCCAGGGCAATTATTGGTAAATTTCCAAAAAAATTCGAACAGAAGTCCAACACCCCAAGTGGTAGCCGAAAGGTTTATTTTTTAACAAAATAAAATGAGCGCTTTCATCTTGATAGACAAGACTTCATCAGATGAACAAAATCCACATTACTTGGTCCTTTTATATCATATACAATTGAACCCAATCAGTATTTTAAAGAAATACTGTCACCTTAAAAAACATCCGTAAAAACACGCTACCATTTCAATGTTTTTGTATCAAATACACATTTGTTATGTAATGCAAATCTTCATTGTCATTGATTTAAATTAAAATCTATACTAAACGGTAATGGTAATAAAAATGAAAGCAAAACCAACCATGACATGTTAAAAAATGTTAATAGTGAACCTTTGACAAAACGCCCTACTAGATGCCTATACATCCACTGCTCTTGCCAATAACACTGGTTTGATGGTAATATACTCATTTAAATCTGGGGGAAATAGGAACTCGGCCATAACTGCCATTTAAGTTCTTTGTTTAATAACCAATTCTTAACATCCCTAGTGTTCTAACCATGTCGATGATGCCAAATTTAAAACCTTTAAAATCAATGCATGTCAAAGAATGCTTGTAAAGTGCATTAGTCTCCTTTTTAGTTTTAATGTCATATAAATGTTAGTACATTCTGTCCTGCAAAGCGCCCTCAGTTTTTCCAACATTGAAAGCTGGACAGTTTGTACATGTTGCTAAGTACACTATCATCTTTGTGTTACAATTGCCCTTGCAATATTTAACTTTACTATCTAAACCATTTTGTAATCTAATACTATCTTCCTTGTAAATGTTTGAACATTGCTTGCAATTACCACAATTAGTGGTGGCCTTCCTTACACTACAATGAAACTTGTGCATCTGTTCACTCTCTTGAAATTCATTCCAGTTTTGTATGTAAAAGTAGGTTCTGTACCCACTACTTCAAACAATTCCTTGTTGGTTTTGAGCAAGCTCCAATTTTTTCTAATGTCAGTGAACATGCCATAAAATCCATTAAACTCAGATGTCCTTCAAGGATGCATCTGCAGTCCTAACA
This sequence comes from Protopterus annectens, assembly GCF_019279795.1. Classification (NCBI taxonomy): domain Eukaryota; kingdom Metazoa; phylum Chordata; order Ceratodontiformes; family Protopteridae; genus Protopterus; species Protopterus annectens. The sequence continues at coordinate 239,522,867 of NC_056733.1, read as the reverse complement.
AATGGGTTGTCCTGTCGTCAGGCAGCCCTTCGGTCAGCCGGATTCCAAAGTCTGGGTCTGGCCTTGGCTGGTGTCGCACTTCACCCGACGTCATCTCTGCTGGTCTTCGGGTATAAAGGCATCAGCCAACGCCATTTTCCCCAGTCTTTCTTGCCGCGTGGCGCCCGAAGCAGAAGCTGTTCGCAAGTGCCGGTCGGTCAGATCCAGAGATTAATACTACCGAATACAACTTCGAAGACTTCTAAAAGCTAAGTACCCCATTGGGGACTCTTTCTTGCCTCAGCCGATGTCAGAAAAAGTAAATAACTGTTTAACTTGTGGGAAACAAATACCTCATAAAGATTTCCACTCTTACTGCTTACCTTGTTTAGGCCCAGACCACGACGTAGCAGCTTGTTTAGCCTGTGCTTCCTTCAACCGGCAACGCTTAGGCGTCGGTCGGAGTTTGCTGAACAGTTTTTCGGCTCAGACTTTGCGTACATTATGCCGTCGGATCCTCTGACTTCCCAAATTGTTAAACGCAAAGAAAAGGACCGACACTCGCGGTCTGCGGTTTCGGCCGAAACCACGGTAAAGCAAACCGCGAGTGTCTCGGTTTCGGCCGAAACCGAGCAAACGGTTCAATCTATAGCCGAATCCTTGCCTACTACCGAGGCCCCTTCTACCCTAGCTGAATCGGCCTCTGAAATTTTGCCTTCTAATGTGGTTTCTCTAGAGTTATCGGACACCATCCCTTTGGATGTCTCTACCCCAGCACGTGGTGCTGCTAGGCCTCCTGCAGCCATGTCTATAAAGGCCTTTGCCAGGGCTAAAGCAGCCAAAACTGCTAAATCAGTGCCTGTTAAGCCCCCCTCTCACAGGCCCAGCTCCAGTTCACAAATGCTTACTCTGGCAGAGGATCTCATCTCTCTAATAAGGGGATCCCAATCTCACCCAGACAGGGCCTCACAACCACCGAAAAGAGACCTAGAGCAGAGCCCCTGAGCCAGGCCCCTCAGATGACTCTTCTGATGACTCAGACATTACAGACCATCCAGAGGCTCCTCTTTCTACTTATGAAGATTCTGATGCTGAAGAATCTATTCCTTCTGCCTCTCCACCAGAGGAATTTTCCTTTGGGGAAACCTTACATGCCATGCGAGAGCATTTCCAATGGCAGGGACAAGATTTCTCAGATTCAAGAAAAGGCTTAGGACCTTTTACACTTACCACAACATAGGCCCTTAGCAATACCTCCAGTTCTTCCTGTTGTGGATGATGCATTTAATGATGTTTGCACTGCTCCTGATACTTTACCTCCAGCCCCTGCTAAGCCCGACAGGTTCTACAGGGTACCGGACACTCATCACCACTTATACAAGGCTCCTTTGCAGATCCGAGACTATCTCCCAGGGGCCTAAGGCTGTAGCCGACCTCAGCTAAAAACCCTCTCCCTTCTGATAGGGAATCCAGGTCCTTAGAGAGATGGGGTAAAAAAGTATACACCTCCGCTACTCTCTCAGCTAGAGCTTTGAACTGTCAGTTTCATATGATCCAATACCAAGAGTTTATGCTTGATCAGTTAACTAAGAAACTGTCCTCTGATGATTCCTTAGATAAGAAATATGTCCTAGAAATGGTGAATAACATTCAGCAGGTTAGTAACCATTCTTTAAAATGTGGCTATGATGCACTGGAGGCTTCATTTAGATCAGCCATGACTGGCACAGTTATAAGAAGACATGCATGGTTGAAAGAGCAGGTCTTGCCGGATCATGTTAAAGCAAAGCTATTAGATGCTCCTATGGACAAGGTCAGTCTATTTGGTTCTCCGGCCCAACAAGTAATGAAGAAAATGGAAGAGAAGGCAAAATCTGTACAAACAGTTAAAGATTTCTTACAGGTACAGCCCCCAAGGTTCAGCAGGAACTGGCCTTCCAAAAATTGGTCCTTTCCAGACTCCTCTAAATATCAGAGAGGCAGGAATAGACATTCCAGAGGCAGAAATCAATCCAGAGGAGGTGCCTACAGGGGACGCCAGTGGCAAGGCAATAACCAACGAGGCACAGATACAACCACTGCCACTGCAACAGGACAATCACAGTGACTTGGCTCTAACACCGCCTACCAGGGAACAAATGGTAGCACCCTTAGGCGGAAAGTTAGCCTTATTTTCAAAAAACTGGCACTATATCACAAGAGACAACTGGATTTTGCAAACTATAGACCAAGGCTGCAGGTTTCATTTCCACCCCTTACCAGCCAAAAGAGGAATGCCAAACTTGCCACCAAATCAAAAATCAGAAGCCCTAAAACAAATAGCTCAATTAACAAAGATGAGAGCTGTGGAAAGGGTACCACCTACAGAACAGGGCAAGGGATTTTACTCCAGACTCTTCCTAGTACCAAGAAAAGAGAACAGTTGGAGACCTATTCTCGACCTGTCCGCTTTAAACACATTCATCATCGTTCCAAAATTCAAAATGCTGACCCTACACCAACTTCTTCCCATGCTGGGCAAGGAGTATTGGCTGGTAACTCTAGATCTCAAGGAGGCATACCTGCACGTCCCCATTCGACCAATTTGCAGAAGATACCTCAGATTTCTTGCAGGATCAGAGCATTATCAATTCTCAGCATTGCCCTTTGGCTTGTCTACTGCGCCCAGAGTGTTCACGAAATGCCTGGCATCAGTAATCGCTCATTGCAGGCTTCAGGGAATCCAAATTTATCCATACCTGGACGACTGCCTGATACAAGCGGACAACAAAAGCAAGCTGACACAAGACTTACAGAGAGTCATTTGCTTACTACAAGCCCTGGGATACACAGTCAATCTAAAAAAGTAAAAACTGGTACCATCCCAGACAATAACATTCTTGGGAGCAGTATTGGACACAGTAAAACAGATGGCATTCCTAACTGCAGAAAAACAAGAACAACTTCCTCTGTACTTCTTGGCACTAGCAAAGCAGAACATACTAACAGCAAGGAAAGTACTGCAGGCCTTGGGTTTCATGGCATCCTGCATAATCTTGGTCCTTCATGCCAGACTACATATGAGAAAGCTACAGTGGTAACTAAAGAATTTATGGTCTCAACACAAACACAGCTTAGAAACCAAAATACCACTAATCCCATGCCTGAAACAAGAGTTCCTATGGTGGGCTCAGACATGCCAGGCCAACCCAGGCTTGTCCTTCCACAGCATTCAAGCAAGCCAAACCATCACAACGGACGCCTCAGACCTCGGTTGGGGGGCACACATGCTGGACAAGTGCATTCAAGGCTTATGGACTCCAGAACAACTACACCTGCACATAAATCAAAAAGAAATGCTGGCAGTAAAACTAGCAATCCAGAATTTCAGACCATTCCTCAAAGAGGGCCAATTGATAAGGACAGACAACACCACAGTCATGTGGTACATCAACAAACAGGGAGGCATGCATTCATACCCCCTATGCCGAATGACTCTGGACCTGTGGAATATGGCTCTGAGCTACAACATTCAATTACAGGCAATATTTGTACCGGGAAAAGAAAACATCCTAGCAGACATGTTAAGCAGAACTACCTCGGATGCTCACGAATGGATGCTACACCCGGACATCTTCAAAGCCATCACAAAGAAATGGGGAATGCCACAAATAGACCTATTTGCATCCCCACTCAATCACCAGCTCAACAAATTCTGCACAAGGACATACCACCCTCTTGCTTGGAAGGTGGACTCTCTATCCTTCAATTGGAAAGGCCTGACAGCATATGCATTTCCACCCCTTCCTTTGATGCACAAGGTACTTCTGAAAATCAGAGGAACGTCCAAGGATAATTCTGATAGCTCCAAATTGGCCAAGACAACATTGGTATCCATTACTGAGGAGCATGTCCCGAGGGGGAACGTGGACTCTACCCCTGATTCCATTGATGTTAACTCAGAGCAACTACAACATCTTGCATCCAAACCTGAAAACTCTGCAACTCACTGCCTGGAACATTACATAAGAGCATCCAACCCAGATTTATCCCAAAGGGTTAAAGACATTATCCTTGAGGCCCGCAGACCTTCTACTAGAAGGAACTATGCAGGAAAATGGAAAAGGTTTGTCATTTGGAGTACGGAAAGAGGGAAAGATGTGTCAAAGCTGACACAAGACTTACAGAGAGTCATTTGCTTACTACAAGCCCTGGGATACATCCTGGAGTATTTGGCAGAGCTCCTACATAATGGCCTGTCCTATTCCTCCATCAAGATACATGCATCAGCTATTTCTGCAGAATACAGCCTCGATCCCCCTGTCTTCTCGCATCCTCTTCTTAGGCAGTTCCTCAGAGGAATTAAGAATGTAAAACCTCCTAGGAAACCACCATTACCAGCATGGGACTTGAATTTTGTGTTAGAAAAATTGACACTCCCTCCATTCGAACCAGCAGCAACAGCAGATCTTCAACACCTATCCTGGAAAACTGCTTTCCTACTGGCAATTACTTCAGCAAGAAGGGTTTTGGAACTACAGGCTTTAATGGCAGTGCAACCCTTCCTAATCTTCCATCAAGATAGTGTCCATGAGAACTAATCCTACATTTATGCCTAAGGTGGTATCCAGAGTGTCCCTAAACCAGGCAATCCACCTACCTACCTTCTTTCCCAATCCACAGAACAAAGGGGAAAGACTGCTGCATACCTTGGACGTACATAGACAGTTGTGCTACTACCTGGACAGAACCAAGGGCAATAGAAAAACTGACCAGCTCCTAGTAGCCTATGCAACAGGAAGGGAAGGAAAAGCAATTTCCAAACAAACAATCTCCAAGTGGATAGGAAATTGCATAAGATTCTGTTACTCCTATCATGGAAAGCAAATTCCACAGAACATAAGGCCTCATTCTACAAGGGCTACAGCCACTACCACAGCCTTCTTACGAGGAGTGGCTACCAAGGACATTATTGAGGCGGCTACTTGGACCTCCGTGCATACATTTGCCAAGCATTATAACTTACCTCTATACTCTAGATCCCGAGCAGGGTTTGCCACTGCTGTGTTGCAAGGGATCCTAACTACACCATAATTTTTTTTTTCCTCCTCCCCTAGTTTGGCTATGGTATTCTACCCATTTGTTAGGACTGCAGATGCATCCTTGAAGGACATAGTACAGTTTTGTACCTACCATAAATGTAGATGTCCGAACAGGATAGCATCTGCAGTCAGGATTACCCACCCTCCTTCCCCTCTGTGGTACTCCTAGGGTATTGCCCACCTAATAGCTAGCTGGGGGGGATCTCTTATGGTGTATTTGTTTGTATATATGTACATACATGTATATTTTTTGTGTTTGCCTTCTACTTTTGGGAAACATTGGCATTTACCCAAAAATTTAGCTATCCAAGAGGGCTACTGGCATCTGGGGCAAGAAACACTGAGGAAAATGGCGTCGGCTGATGCCTTTATACCCGAAGACCAGCAGAGATGACGTCGGGTGAAGTGTGACACCAGCCGAGGCCAGACCCAGACTTTGGAATCCGGCCGACCGAAGGGCTGCCTGACGACAGGACAACCCATTTGTTAGGACTGCAGATGCTATCCTGTTCGGACATCTACATTTATGGTAGGTACAAAACTGTACTTTATGCATGCTTTTTGAAATGTTTTACTATTTTCACTTTTCTTGTCTGAAAAGTCACTGGGAAGACCCACCAAGGGTTTATATCTACTGCCCCAACCTCTTTTAACTTTGTCAATGACCCTGTATACCTCCTCTTCCGGGTAACCCCTTTCTATAAACATAATACTTTTTCTTTCGGCTTTTCCTGGTTAGGGGTCGCCACAGTGGAACTCCGGTCCGCTAATGATTGGCAGTAGATTTTGACGTGCTGCTTGCTGGGCCTAACGCACAGCCTTCAACGAAGGAATGCCCATTCACGCATGTTGCCACACAGAAGACACTCTAACTGAGAATTGAATGGGCAACGTCTAACTGTGAGGCGACAGCGCTACCGCAGCACTTTCTATAAACATAATACTTAAATTGTGCATTTCCTTATACGATTCCTCTTTCTCTGAGGTCATCCTCGCTATGCGGACAGCCTGACCTTTGTTTTTTTTCAATGACTTGAATATACAAAATAATGGGACAGTTTCTTTTCATGATGTTTTACTTAAAAACTTTAATTTTGATTGTGGTTCTATTGCTTCAGGTGGTGCAAGTGTGGCCGGTTATGAAGATAGCTCACCCACTTTAAAAGAGATGATTTATCTGTTTGAAAAAAGGTCATTTAAATTGAAATGTTTGGAAATAGATAATGGTTATTTGAAATGTTGTGTAGATTCTAAGGTGGTTCCACAGGGTTTAAGGTTATTTAAATATCCCTTTGGTATTAATTATACTGAATCTATAGTTAATGATTTGCAACCATTTTTTAACGAATGTGGGTTGGGACTCATGAATAAGATGATAATTCACAACGAGTTTGCTTTGGCGATGTTGAAATGTGAAGTGGAAAAACTTAATGAGAATATTTTAAATGATTTATTGTTTAGTGAGTACGAACAACTGTACAAGAAAATCTTAAGTAGCGTTAATAGAAGAGGAGACCATTTTTCCTATGAAACAAAAGAAGTTTTTAAGGGACAAACAACAATATGCAGAGCACACAGCATATCCAAGGCCCTATAATAGTGAGAACAATCACGTGAAGAATTTTAAAGGGAACATCAATGTAGTTGGAAATGTCGTTGGACATATCAGGGATGATGGTTTGGGTCATACTTCACCAAAAGGGTTGGATGAACTAGACTCATTTCCGGAACACAATGCTCATTTTTTAGGTGTGAGAAGATCGGAGAGGCGAGCAAGCAAGACCAGAAGCAACTCTGGCTCAGGTCACTTCCCCACACATCAAATGTACCATCAGGGATGGAAAAAGGTAGGGAGGAGGGGGAAATAATTATTGTCCCTAATACCAAGGATAGGGTATATGTATATAAAGGCTTCAAAATTTTCAATTACACCAATTTACATCTGGAAAAAGAACATTTTAACCTTTTTTCGAAAGGTTTTAAATTTGTAACAACCAGTTATGGAGATGTAGCCAACACACTGATTTGAAACTGTATCTTAGGAAACTGAATTTGGAAATATGTAAAGATGGAAATACGGAAGAAAATAGTGTTGGTAAGGGTCCATGTAGAAAGAGTGTATTTAATCCCCCTTTGCATCCATTTTTTTTTTGTTTGAGAAGTATGTAACTGAAGAAGTATACAGGGTTTATAACAACAGTAAAAAGAAATGTGAGGGGTATAATTTAAGCAACAAGGAAAGAGTGTTGGAAAAACTGAGAAGCAATGTAGATATACGGATTATGAAGCCTGATAAGGGAGGTGGGATTGTCCTCTATGGGTCATTAGAATACAATGCCATCACTAATATTTTATTGGATATTAATACATACACACCAGTTTCCAGAAATGAAATAATGATAGCTTATGGCAGGATAGATTCTTTATTGGAGGAGTATTTGAGAATAGGATAGAAAGAAAAACTTACAACTTTTTAAAGCAAATTCATCCCACTATCCCGAATTTTTTCGGGATACCCAGGGTTCACAAATGTGTGAAAAACCCTCCTTTCAGACCCATAGTGTCGGCTAATGATTCAAAAACACACCCTTTAGCAGTATATGTGGATTATAGGACTAAAGAAATCCCGTTGAAGATGGACCACCTAATCAAGGACTCATGGGATTTTTTAGGGAAATTAACACGGGACATATGGAAAGAAAACCTGTGCTTCCTCACTATTGATGTAAAAGATTTATTTACTAGTATAACTAGAGTGGAGGGGTATCAGATGTTTAGCGAGTGTGTATAAACATTCTACATTATCTTATGACCAGATTCAGTTAATCCTTGAGTTAATTGGGTTAGTCTTGGATTAAACTTTATAGGATTTTAGGGTGAGTATTATCGGCAAACCAGTGGTGTTGCCATGGGGGCAGCTTGTGCTCCCATATATGCCAATTTGGTTATGCTGGAATGGGAGCAGTGCCATGTATTTAACGGTCCCTTTCACAAATTTATAAGATTATATGTAAGATTCTTGGACGATATTTTTATCCTTTGGGATGAAAGTAAAGAATTAATGGTTTCCTTTATGGATTATTTGAACAACAGTACTACATACTTTAAGTTTACACATGAATGGAATAATTCAAGCATTCATTTTTTAGATACTACCATTTCGTTAACATCGGATGGTTTTCAGTCAAGAATATATAGGAAAGAGACTTGGTGCAATAGTTACCTACATTTCAACAGTAACCACCCTATGGCTCAAAAGCTTAGTCTTGTCAAAGGTAAGGCTGTCCGCATAGCGAGGATGACCTCCGAGAAAGAGGAATTGTATAAGGAAATGCACAATTTAAATATTATGTTTATAGAAAGGGGTTACCCGGAAGAGGAGGTATACAGGGTCATTGATGAAGTTAAAAGAGGTTGGGGCAGTAGATATAAACCCTTGGTTAGAACTAACATTGGGGGGGGGGTGTTAAGAATTTGTTATTAAACAAAGAACTTAAATGGCAGTTGTGGCTGAGATCCAATTTTCCCCCAGGTTTAAATGAGTATATTACCATCAAACCAGTGTTATTGGCAAGAGCAGGGGATGTATAGGCATCTAGTAGGGTGTTTTGTCAAATGTTCACTATTAACATTTTTTAACATGTCATGGTTGGTTTTGTTTTCATTTTTATTACCATTACCGTTTAGTATAGATTTTAATTTAAATCAATGACAATGAAGATTTGCATTACATAACAAATGTGTATTTGATACAAAACATAGAAATGGTAGCGTGTTTTTATGGATGTTTTTTAAGGTGACAGTATTTCTTTAAAATACTGATTGGGTTCAGTTATATACGATATAAAAGGATCAAGTAATGTGGATTTTGTTCATCTGATGAAGTCTTGTCTTATCAAGACGAAAGCGCTCATTTTATTTTGTTAAACTTTTCGGCTACCACTTTGGGTGTTGGACTTCTGTTCGAATTTTTTTGGAAATTTATACAATTATTTGTATTCTCAATTATTGGTAAAGACAGACAAACATCACTGTTATGTGGTACATAAACAAGCAGGGGGGAACCCACTCGTACCCTCTCTGAAGACTAGCCATGGATCTGTGGAACACAGCCTTGAGCTACCAAGTGCACCTACAAGCTCAATACCCGCCAGGCAAGCTAAATTCACTGGCAGACGACCTAAGCAGAAATCTCATGGATCCACAAGAGTGAAAACTGGAACCAAAGATATTCGGCATTTTGAGAAACAAATTGGGGGAGCCCAGAGATAGACCTGTTTGCCTCCCCTCAGAACTACCAATTGGACAAATTCTTCACGATGACTCCCCACAGACAAGCTTGGAAAGTGGATGCCCTGTCCTTCACCTGGGAACACCTCTCAGTTTATGCCTTTCCTCCTCTGCCTCTCCTCTTGAAAGTTCTGCTAAAGATCAAACAGGGCAAGCCAAGGACAGTTTTCATTGCACTAGACTGGCCATGCCAACACTGGTACCCCCTCTTGCGCAGTATGTCACTGCTGGAACCATGGCACCTGCCTCAGACCCCTTCCCTGCTTTCCCAGCAGGAGGGCCAGATTCTGCACTCTCAGATTCAAACCCTGAACCTTGCAGCCTGGCTAATTACCTGAGCTCTCCAATACCCTCCCTCAGTAAGCAAGTGCTGGATGTCATTCTGGAAGCAAGGAGGCCTAGTACTAGAAAATCCTATGCTGAAAAGTGGAAAAGATAATGTTCCTGGAGCCAGACTCAGGAGATGGGTACTACAGTGCCCAGCGTACCGTATATTCTTTAGTACTTAACAGAGAATGCTCCACAAGGGCCTTTCCTTCTCATCTATTAAAATTCATGCCTCAGGCATTTCAGCACATTACAAAACTGAGCCACCCCTCTTCTCTCACCCCCAGCTGAAGCAATTCCTCAGAGGGGCCAAAAATTTAAGACCACCCAGGAGAGCCCCTACTCCAGCCTGGGACCTTAACTTTGTATTGGAAAAGCTCACTCTACCTCCTTTTGAGCCAGCAGCAACTGTAGAGTTGAAATTCCTTTCTTGGAAAACAGCCTTCCTTCTAGCCATCACTTCAGCAAGAAGAGTGTCTGAATTACAGGCCTTCATGGCAGTGGAGCCCTTCATCATCTTCCATGCAGACAGGGTGTCCCTCAGGACCAATCCTTCCTTTATGCCCAAGGTGGTATCCAGTGTGGCCCTTAATCAGTCCATTCATTTGCCAACCTTCTTTTCTAATCCACAGAGCAAAGGAGAATGAATACTGCACTCTTTGGACGTGCACAGACCACTAAGCACAGACAACTAAGATTTTATTTGGACAGGACTAAGCCTATCAGGAAAACTGAACAGCTGCTAGTTGTCTATGCTGCAGGGGCAGAGGGGAAGGCCATTTCAAAGCAAACCATTTCTAAGTGGATAGGCCACTGCATTTATTTATGCTATAAGCACCACGGAAAACCTACCCCACAGGGGATAAGATCACATTCCACCAAGTATTAAGGCTATGAGCCATTAATGTTCTGCATACTTTGTTTCAGGATTTTATTCATTCACCTTCCCATTTGCCTAGCTGTGTGTTTCTGAGCAAGTCACTTAAGTAGAATCTGAAAAAGGTCCATGAACATCAGTGATCTACCCCAGTTAACAAAATAGTACATCCCTTTGTTAGAGTATTAGTGTTTGCTACCTGTATCCTTTGTTTTGACACAGTTGTCTTCTGTGCTTCCATGTGTGGAATTCTGATATCAAGTCTTGTGTATCATTAATATACATTTACAGCTCTGCTAATAGTGATACAGCAGTACTGTGAAATCGTGCAGTACAGTAGCGATCAGTTTATTGGCAGCAGTATTTTACTTTTAGGCAGTAATTGACTTATTGACTGTTGATATGGATTACTATTGCAGTCATTACTCTAAGGATCTCTGCAGCAGTAGGAGGCCTGACATGTGGACAGACTTCCAGACCTGCACACTCTCCACCTAGTCTAGCCAGAGTGACTCAACCTTCCTTGGGACATGTGCATGCTTCCTCTGTAAAGGTGGCATCACCCTGTACCATCTTTAGTTTTCTTTTGCTCTATCGTCTGAGTGTTAGTCCTGCATCAGTTTTGCCTGACTCTCCAGACTGGACAGGTAAATAACCCAATTCAGGATTCTTCTCATATTTTACATTGTGTTTTTCAGTTGAAGTAAGGTACTGGAATTTATAAGTAATTTGTTGACACGTAGCAAGTTCACCTTAGATGGGGTCTTTTTGCAAATGCCACATCTCTCACTGCAACTGTCACACCCATTGTGTTTATTGCAAAGGTCCAGACCACATGTACTGGTTTCTGCCCCCAAACCATTAGAATAAGGCAGTTAGACCTTCAGCCATGTGTAGACAAACAAAAGTGTCAGGCTGTTACCAAGCTGACTGCCGTGTCTGCTGAGCTTCAGCGGATTATCATCCCTGCCAGTTCTCCCAAAAAAATGAAAAATATGTAGAGAAGGGGAAGCAGGCCCATTGTGACTTTGTAGTGAGGACAGAGAGGATCTCTCCAAATTATCTTATGTCCTTCCATATCACTGTTGCAGTATTCTTTACTTAAGGGATCTCTTGCCAAGGATAGCCCAATGTTTGGCCTGTATACCAAAGCTTTTAGATTTTTTAGACACCATAAATCACATGTATGCTCCCCAAACCCTCAGAACTTCTTTGCAATCCGTCTGAATGCCTTTCTGCCTTGCTGATTCCCAAGCAGACTTCAGATACACACCCCTTTGGGGTTTCTTTACCTTTTTCATAATTGTATTGTACTTGTGTTAGTCATCCAGGAAGGGAAAATGTCAGTGTGGGAGACTATTCCTCTGTAACTGTCACAACCAGTGTTTTTTTGCGTAGGCACTTCCCATGACCATACTCGGGTGCTGCATATGTCAAATGTTTGTCCCCAAGTCCCTTCATAGTCTCCTATCTTCCTTATCCATATACCTTGATAACCAACAACTTAAGCTGTTTGCCTAGGGTGCCATGGCAGAATCCACCAGTCCCGAGGGTTAACAGTTTTCCAGGAAGAAGGCCAAAGAGGCTAGGCCTGATCCAGTTGCTGGCTATCCTCCCTGGACATCTCTCTAGAAGCTAGTGAAGACCCTGAAGACCATCAGGTGCTTCCCTCTGATTCTTCTGGTGTGAACCCATTGGAGGCTAACATGGATCTGACTTCTCACATATCCACTGAGGCTTTTTTGTTACCCATTCTGGACATGAAGGGGATCCTCTGATGATTTTTTCCAAGGGACCAATAGGGATTACTCAGATTTTGGTAAAGGAACATATTCTGCCTACGATTATCAAATCTCATCAAGGGTCTGAAACAGAGTATCTTTTGGGCAAATGTCCTGCTTAAAAAAAAAAAAAAAAAAAAAAAAAAGGTAAACACCTTATCCCCTGTTAAAGATCCCCACCATGAATGGCAGGATTTTAATGTGGGTCTGTTCAATGCTTTAATGGCCTTGAAGCCTCCTCAAGAGGTATCTGTCCCTGCTCTTATCAGCCTAGGCAACTGAATTCCTCAGATAAGGACTTGAACTTTGGGGAGGAATCCTTAGCTTACCCCTCTCAAATTCCTTCCCCTCTAGACTACTCTTCTGAGGAAGAGGATTCTTTGAGCCCAGACTCGCCCTTGGAAGAATTACCCTTTGGAGATACTATTGCTCATATGGTGGAGTACTTCAAATGGGATTGCTCCCAGGTCTCTGACATTCAAAAAAAAGGATATTATAAGCTTGTACAGATGGAGTCTCATAAGTCATCTGCTTTTCCTCCTGTTTTGACAGCCCTTTTGGGAACCTTGTCTGCTGGCTCTGTGGCGCCAGGCTCCTGAGAAACCTGACAGGTTGTGTAAGGTGCTTGAGGATTGCAATTTTTTTTATATTTTTTATTTATTTAACATTTGTTGACTGAGAAAGTCTGATTAGGACAGAGCCTAATTTGAGCAGAGGCCTGGGGAGAAACCCTCCAGACACGTCTTTGGAATGTGGGAGGTGCCCTTCTGCAGATCCTTCAGTGGTTTCAGTTTCCTCTGACAACCTCTTGCCATGTACTAACCTCTTTCTCTCAGGTAAGGATTGTCGAGCAATGGAAAGGTTAGGTAAAAAAGTATGTACTGCTGCCACCTTGTGTTTTAGGGATGTTAATTATCAAACCCACATGACCAGGTATGTCTTCACACTTCTTTCTCAAGTGCTTCAGTAGTATCTGACCTTTAATTCTGATGAGAAGGCTTCAGCTGTTTCTCCTCCTTGGGTTCACTTCCCAGGTCACCCTTTACTCCATAAATTGCAGCTATTATGCTACCAATGCCTCTTCCAGGGTGGCTGCTTTTGCTTCTTTGATGAGGCATTATTCTTGGCTATGTCTACAGACTTTACCTGATGTGATATTAAAGCCAAGCTTTTGGATGCACTTCTACATAAATATCTTGTTGGGACAGCTGTTGCTGACCATTTTAAGTCCTTTCAGGATAAGAGTAAGGCCTTGCTGGAACTTGAACATGTATTTCTTTCCTATCCCCATCCCCAAATTCCAAAATAGTTATCCTAAGTCAGGCTTTGTCTGCAGATAGTCGCCCACCTCCCAAGAATAAGAAGGGGGTCTAGGCATATTCCACCTCCTAATTCCACTCAGACTCCTTCCTATCAGAAGAACTCCTTTCAGGATAAGCCTGTCTCTGTTTTGACAGTTGGCCTAGTCTTCCACTTGGCCAGGTTCCCTTCCCTCTCCACCTTTCTTTGGCCACTTCCAAATCGGTATCAGATCATCTCTCTGACTCTTGGGTGATGATATTCATCAGGGTTATTTCATGGTTTGGAAATCTCTTCCCTCCCCCTCTTGGTCATTCCACAACCCCTCATGAACAGCTTCTTTATTTTCCAGAGGTTTTGGAGTCCCTTTTGGATAAGGGTATTATTCTGCCTGTTCCACTGTCCCAATTGGGAATGGGTTTTACTCCAGAATGCTTTTGGTTCCTTGAAACGAGTGTACCTGGAGACCAAATGTTCTTCGTGTTTCACTGTGCAGTCATTACATTTGGGTTATCTGCTTGCAGGTAGCCCTCAGTCGGCCTGATTAACAAAGTCTTGGGTCCTGCGTCGGCTGCTGTCCCTTCTATGACGTCAGGTTGTCAAGGGTATAAAACATGCAGCCGACGCCATTACATCAGTCTTTCTTGCCATGCGGTGCACGAAGCAGAAGCAGTTCGCAAGTGCCGGTTGGCCGACTCCTGAAATTTTCAGTTTCGAGTTTCAGAACCGAAGTCTTCAACTAAAGCTAAGTACCCCGTTGGGGAAACTTTTTCTTGCTCCTTACTGATGTCCGCAAAAGTTAATTGCATTACTTGAGGAAAGCAAATTCCTCAAAGATTTTCATTCATACTGTATTCCTTGCCTAAGCCCTGACCATGACATACCTTGCTGTCGGTTTTGCGCTTTACTTAATCAGCGCACTATCCATCGGTATATTTTCACCTCTAAATATTTCAGTTCTCGGTTTAATTATCCAAAAATGTCATCAGTTAGCCATCCGACTACCGGGATTCCGAAAAAACGCAAAGATAAAGACAGACGGGCTGCCGAGGTCCAAAACTGCCGACGATGCTTCTCCTAAGCCAGTCGCCAGTACTCAGTGAGGCGCTTTTGCAGCCCCTGATACCCGCTACTTCTGATTCACAGGCCTCTACTGAGATCCATTCGGAGTCCGGTATGCTGCGAGATGCTTCAACTATGGAACCCGCGGATGTCTCTACCTTGGATGGGTCCGGAGCTGCTGTGCAGGCACCAGCTTCTGAGGGTTTATTCAGGCCTACGGACTTGCATATTAAACCGACGCCTCCTTCTTTACTTAAGCTTAAATCTCAATCCATGTCTAAAAAAACCTATGCCCAGGCCACCTGCTTAGGCCTCTAGGCCTAAAAAACAAATGATAAGAATGGCTGAAGATCTAATAACTCTAATCAGGGGCAGCCAACCCCTGTTCTAAGAGGCCTAGGTCTGAAATTTATTATGAATCTTTTGATCAGGATTCTGTTTTTTCTAACTCTTCTGATGACCTGGATTTGCCCTTGCCTACTTATGAGGATTCTGATGCAGAGGACTCTCTTCCCTCTGCTTCCCCTCCTGAGGATTTTTCTTTTGGGAAAACCATACATACTTTAAGGGTGCATTTCCACCGGGAAAGCCAGGATTTTTCTGATTGAAAAAAGAGGCTTAGGGATTTCCTTCTCCTACCTCAGCGTAGGACTTTAGCTATTCCTCCTATACTAGACATTGTTGATGATGCTTTCTCGGAATCTAGTTTAGCCCCTGATTCCCTGCCTCCTGCTCCCAGAAAACCTGACAGATACTACAGGGTCCCTGAGTACCACAAGTTCCTTTTCAAAAATCCTATTGCAGATCCAGAGACAAAGGCCCAAGGGAATTAAGGCTTCTACTGCTAAAAATCATACCCCTTCTGATAGAAACTCCAGGGCGCTGGATAGATTGGGGTAAGAAGGTTTACACTTCTGCAACCTTGGCCATTAGGGCTTTAAACTGCCAGTTTCATATGTTAAAATATCAGCAACATTTTATTGGACTGCTTAAACAGAAAATTATGTTGATTCCTGACTGTGCGGAAAATAAAGAATTACAGGATTTAATGCATTCTGCCGAACAAGTTGGAAAACATACTTTGCAATGTGGTTTTGATTCATTAGAGGCCTCTTGCAGGGCTGCTGTTACTGGGTCTGTAATCAGAAGGCATGCTTGGCTTAAGGAGCAATCTTTGCTTGATCATGTTAAAGCTAAATTGTTGGATGCTCCTTTAAATCAGGACCACCTGTTTGGCAACCAGGCTGAGGAAGTTCTTAAAAAGATGGAAGATAAAGCTAAATCTATGCAAACTGTTAAATATTTTTACAAGTTCAGCCTCCTAGATTTAGTAGGCACTGGCCCTCTAAGAATTGGTCCTTTCCAGCCCCTTCCTGGTCTTCTCAAGCCAAACCCAGACACAGCAAAAAACCCAGGTTTCAGTCCCAGGGGACTCGCAGAACTAAGCAGTGGGGGGGCCTCCACTTCCAATTCTGGGAATAATAAGACTCCCCCTTATGGTCTCTCTTACGTCCTTTTAAAATTTCCAAGCACTTATCAACTGATGGCCCCTTTGGGGGGAAGGATTGCTCTTCATGCAAAGAATTGGGAACTCATTACCCAGGACAAATGGGTTTTAAATATGGTGTCCCAGGGATACAGATTTCACTTCCACACATTGCCAACACCAAGTGGGTGGCTGTACCTACCCCCAAGTCAGTGGACAGAGGCCCATTTTCTCTCTCATGCATGGGGGCTATTCAGCTGGTACCAGAAGAGGAAAAGGGACAAGATTTCTACTTGAGACTTTTCCTGGTACCCAGAAAAGACAATTCATGGTGTCCTATCCTGGACCTGTCTACTCTAAACACCTTTCTGGAGATTCCAAAATTGAAGATGCTGACTCTTCACCATTTACTTCCTACGCTAGGCAAAGATGCCTGGTTGGCAACACTAGATTTAAAAGAAGCATACCTGCACAATCCCAATCAGGGAATCTTGCAGAAGATACCTACGCTTCAAAGCAGGCTACACGCACTATCAGTTCTCTGCACTGCCCTTTGAATTATCCACTGCTCCCAGGGTATTCACAAAGGGACTAGCTCCAATTATTGCGTTTTGCAGGCAAAGGAATATTAAAATATACCCATACCTGGACGATTGTCTAATTCAGGCATAAAGCCAGGACATACTTTTGAATCATCTGGCCTTTGTAAAAAAAGGTTTTAACTTGTATGGGGTACACCATAAATGAAAAGAAATCACACCTGGTACCCTGTCAAGAAATTATATTCCTGGGGGCAAGCTTGAATACAACTTCCAAGATGGCTTGCCTCACACCAGAAAAGCAAATTCATTTGACAACCTACTTCAAACAAGTGACCACAAAAACCCTGCTATATCTGCAAGACAAATACTGCAAGCCTTGGGGTTTATGGCCTCCTGCATTCTTCTAATTCCATATGCAAGACTGCATATGAGGAAACTACAGTGGTATCTAAAAAGCCTATGGTGTCAACATTCTCAAGACCTAGAAACAATGATTCCTATCATACCTTGCCTACGCCTAGAGTTCCTTTGGTGGGCAGAGGCCTGCCACCAAAACAAGGGACTACCTTTCACACCACCCCCTGCTGCCCAAACCCTAACAGCAGATGCATCAGACTATGCATGGGGGGGGGGGCTCATCTGGCAGGGAAGTGCATTCAGGGCAAATTGAACCCAAGTCAAATGCACCTGCATATTAATCAAAAAGAAATGTTAGCTGTACAAAATGCTCTGACAGCCTTCAAGGATCACATTCTTCTAGGACAACTAATGTTAAAGACAGACAACACCACTGTTATGTGGTACATAAACAGGGGGGTACACATTCTTACCCCCTCTGCAGACTAGCCATGGCATTGTGGAATGCAGCCTTGAGCTACCAAGTGCACCTACAAGCTTAATTCCTGCCAGGAAAATTAAATACACTGGCAGACGAACTAAGCAAAAACCTCATGGACCCACACGAGTGGAAACTGAACCAAGGATTTTCAACATGCTAGAAGCTGCTACCTGGAGTTCTGTACATACTTTCACCAAGCATTATCATTTGCCAATTTTCTCTAAATCCAGAGCTGGCTTTGCCACTGCAGTCTTGCAGGGCCTTATAGCGGGCCCTAATGCTATCTAAATTCCTCCTCCCAACCATAGCTTTGGGACTCTACCCAAATGTAATGACTGCAACAGTGAAGCACAAACATAGTACAGTTGTGTATACTTACCATAAATGTAGGTGTTCGAGTGTATTCACTGTTGCAGTCCTGGTTACCCTCCCTCCAGCCCTTTAACTTCTTTTGGCTATACCTCTACTTTCCTTTACTATGCTTAAAAGCCTTTTTGGTGTACTTGCTTTTTTGTTGGAGGTATATCTTTGTGCTTTTATGTTTAATTGCTTCCCATTAGGGGCACAACTGATATCTGGGGCAAGAAAAACTGATGTAATGGCGTCAGCTGAATGTTTTATACCCCTGGTGTCATGGAAGAAGGGACAGCAACCAACGCAGGACCCAAGACTTTGTTAATCAGGCCGACTGAGGGCTACCTGCAAGCAGATAACCCAAATGTAATGACTGCAACAGTGAATACACTCTAACATCTACATTTATGGTAAGTGTACACAACTGTACTTTCTTGATCTTTCTGTGCTTGGCACCTTTCTTAAGGTCCCTTCTTTCCAAATGCTGTCTCTTCAGACCTTGTTTCCTCCTCCTCTTCCTCAGGTCATCTTGGTTTGCCTGGAAGGATGCCTGTCTCCACATCCGCATTCACCCTCTCAGGATTCCTCTCATTTTCAGTTCTCTTCGACTTTTGGCCTTTCTACTGCCTGGAGAGTATTTACCAAATTCCTCGTTTTTGTCCTTGCCTTTTACAGACTTCGATGGATACAGATTTTCCCTTATTTCAATGACCTAGTAATTCAGGCTTCCTCTCCCAGCAGTCGTTTGTAGGATAGCCACTTTACCAGTGGTCTTTTGCAAAGTCTGAGGTTCATCATAAACCTCCAGATATCTGTTCTCATGCTCTCCCAGGATCGTTTTTTTCTTAGGGTGCCGACTTCAGACTCTTCCCATTTTGGCTTCTCTTCCTACTTCAAAGTTATTTTCTGTCAACCTTCTCTCCTTCCTCTGTCCCCTCTAGTTCATGAGTTGCTCCAGGTTCTGCTATTTATGGCTTCCACTATTCCCATGCTTCCTGTTACCAAGCTCCATAGCAGGACACTACAGTGGTACCTCAAGTCAGTGTGGCTTCAACATTGCCCCCATTTGGAGTCCTCATTCCTCCTCTTCCTTGTCTCAAACTCAAGATTCAGTGGTGGATTCAACAACTTTTTCTCAATCCGGGGCACCCCTTCCAGACTCCAATTCTGTCTCAGGAACTGTACATGGATGCCTCAGACTTGGGGTGGGGGCTTTTTTTTTCTCTACAAGAAACATCTTTGCCAATGTCATAAGTGATAATTTAATAATCATACATTTATATAAATGAAAACAAACCATAGTGACATAATCTTAGTTGCAAGCATTATACATCACAAACCATATTGACATAATTTTAGTTGCAAACATTATACGTCACTTAATCTACCCATTCTCAGACAAACATTACATAGCTCATTCAAATCCTGCCTTCTTTTAAACCTCATACTAGCCCTGTATGTATTGTTACAATTCCCATTTTTTCTATGTAATTTGCTCCTACCCCTTACGAAAGATCCACAGTTTTATCTTTACTATTTTCGCTACTTCTAGTGCTTTAGGTTTAGACTTTGATTTCCTTGTTCTACTAATTGCTTTTTTGGCAGCCACCACAATTAGACTCAGCAAGGACTTACTATGTCTAGGCAATTCTGATTCTGTATAATAGCTCAGAAAAATCATTCCCCTAGATACACCAGATAACTCATGGAGTATCTCTGGTAGAGTAGTCTGCAGGGAATCAGTCTGCCAGCTCATCACACTCCCAGAAAATATGTTCACAGTTGCTTCTCTTTTTCGCCATCACACTTCCAACATTTACTGTCTACCTGAGGAAAAATTCTCTGGAGTCTACTTGGGTTATAAAAATACCTTTGTAAACATGTCCAAGCAAAAATCCTAAGTCTTTTATATTTTGTTGCATGTTTGGGAGATGCACATGTATCCTCCTATTGTTTCTTTGTGAATTGCTTATACAATTTCTCTTCCCAATCCTTTCTAACCTCCTCTGATTGATTTTTTATAGTTATGCAGTAATTTATATGCTGTACTAATTATTCTTTTAACAGCAGCTTCTGTTCTAGATTCTACTAAAAACCCTACTAGTGGTGGTCTTTCATTTAGGATCCGTGTATTTTTCTTTACCTGTACTTTGATATCAATTCATAATAGGGAAAGCGATCTCTAACCTGCAGTTAAAATAAATTCTTGGCATCTTCCCATTCTGTTACCTTACCCCCTCTGTTTGTTGCCAATACCTTGGTTCTTTTGCCAGCTTTCTCCAATAAATTCCAGCCCTCTTTTGCCTACTGTCTTTATCCCTAATTGCAGTCATCCCTATCGGTAGAATTTCCTTTCTCCATTCCCATGTCAGCTTACTTAGAATACTTTCTGCCACTTTATGAATATAAATATTCTGTGTGAATGTTATTCTTAAAGATTTGCATCCAAAATTCTAGTCTGTCCTCGTTTTTTGAGCTTCCCCCTGTTTCATCATGATCCCTTTCCACTTTGAATTATAGATTTCTATTTGTGGTATGTATAGGAGCCTTAACTGTGTAGATTGAAAATACCCCTTTAAATCAGGTATTCCCAATCTGCCTTGTTCTGTTGGAAGGCTTAGTTTATCCCAGTTAACTCTTGCAATCATCCCCTCCCAGATAAAATCCTTCAGCTCTTTATTGCTATCCACATCTTCTCTGGTTGATAAAGACTAAGGGGACTAAAAACATTTTAACTGCTTGTGCCATACTATTAATTTCCATATAAATATAACAGAGTTTCCAGTTTCTCGGTTTTTGTGTTTTATTTTGTTTAGTCTCTTCCCACATATATTTAGCTGCCACATTGGAATCATTTGTAATCAGTACTCCTAAGTACTTAATTGTATCATGTCCCTATGAATATGGATATTGCTGAACCAATTCATTTATGGGTACATGCTTTACAGCTATTGCCTTTGCTTTAATTTCATTAATTTTGTATCTTAAAAAGATTTGAAAGTCTCAAAATGTTCCATGACACTGAAATGTCCTTTTCTGGTTTTGTCAGGTATAAAATATCTGCAAACAAAGCCAGCTTGTCTTGACTACCATACCAATTATATGCTTGAATGTCTGAATCCTTTATTTTCTTTGCCAGTGGTTCTAAATATAATGCAAATAACAAAGGGGTAAAGAGGATTTCCCTTCTAGTTCCTCTGCTCAAGCAGAAGTTATCAAAGAGGAACCCACCCCCTTTAATTTACTCCTCTGATCCCTCATATATCCTCTTAATTAACCTTATAATTTTATCAGGGAATGCAAGTGCTTCCATTGCCCTGCTCATAATGTCCCAGCTTACTATGTCAAATGCTTATCTGCATCAAGATCCACCAGCAACCTAGTATTTTCTTACATTCTGGCTCCCTCTGGATCATCAATGTTCTGTTAACATTGTCAAATGTTTGCCTCCTCTCCACAAGGCCACATGATCCATATATATCAATTTTGGCATCACTTTTGCCATTATTTTAGCCATTATAGACATAAACACTTTTTAATATTGAAATGGGCCTGTATGAAACTGGATCTGATTGGTCTTTACCCTCTTTAGGTACTACAGTACCACCAGTTTCTTCCAGGATGTTGGTACTTTTCCTCCTCTTAAAACACTATTAACTGATAAAAATTTGGAATGTTTTTTCTCCCTGTTGGCTTCCAAGCTTCCACAGGAATATCATCTATTCCTGGGGACTTTCCTGTGGATTGGTTATACATCACCATTTTTATCTCACCTCCTCCTATCCTGCTAGTAATTGAGCCTCATTTACTTCTAACCTTGGCATATTTAATTCTCCCATAAACATTTCCATTTGTACCTTTTCTTGAGTTCCATAATTTTCTGCTTTATACAGACTTTCATAGAATTTCCGAAATATTTCTAGTACCTCTACAGGATCTCATTATCTTCCTTCTTATAGGCTCCCTAAGCTTTGCGACAGCCCTTTCTACTGTCTGTTGCTGGAGTCATTCTGCTAAAAGTTTTTGTGCTCTAGAATTATCATAAAAAAACAGTTGTGTAGCAGCAATCTTTCTAAACTCATGCATATTATCGAGGTAATTTCATATTTTCTGTTTAGTATTCTGCATTGCTCTTCCTCTTGTTTTGTGAGAGTCCCCTTATTCTGCAGTACTTTAACATTTCTCAGCCCTCTAAATAAATCTTGTTGCTTTTTAACTTTTCACCCTATTTCTAAACTCCACTTTAATTGTATCCCTCTCCCTGTCTATATTTTCAGAAGAACTTTGTCTTCTCTAATACATCCTGAATAATTTCCATTACCTATTCCTTAAATTCCTCGGTGGGAAGCACCAGTGTCTCATTTTTATTTCATTACCCTGTGTTTGTACTTGTTATTATTGGCACACAATCTGAAATAGCTCTTGGGTGTGTATCAAAGCTTCCAATTAAATGCACATGTTCCTGTGAAATGATAAATTCCGTCTAGCCTAGCCCTGTTTTTGTATCTTGGGGAATATGTAAATTCACTCCAAACTGCCTAGTACTGAATTCACATCTTACATGCCAGATGTTTTCCTAAATTTCTTCAAAAATCTACTCTTTATTTATATATTCCTTTCTGCCCCCCCCCCGACACATCTTCACTGCTGCAAATCAAATTCCAGTCCCCACCATAATAATCCTTGCTGAAAGCTGATTATTTCTCTCAGAATTTACTTAAGCTCCATTACAGCAGTTTTAGGTGGAATGTAAATACATGCCAGTATAATCCTCCTCCCTTGCCCGGTAGCCCCTTAGTACTACAAATCTACCATTATTATCCTCTTCTATCACAATTGGAGCTCCTCTTGCAGTTAATACAAGTATTCCGCTTTTCCTTTGTCCCAGGTATTCCGCTGAATATTCATCCTAAAAACCTTTCTTTATCAAATTCACATGTTCGGTTCTTTCCAGGTGCGTCTCCTGTAGCATAGCTAATTTGCACTGTACATTTTTTTAAATATAATTCACTGCTTTTTTCTTTCTTGTATTTATCTGAGACAATTGACATTTAAGGACATTACAGAAAGTACCATTTTATAAATTCCCTTAACACCAGTAATTTTCGGGTGCCGAAAGTCCATAAAGACCTTCAGAATCCCCCCATCAGGCCGATAGTTGATGGAAGAAACACCATTACCTCTGCTTGCTCTAAGGTAGTGGACCACATTCTTAAGAAATATGTGACTACTGAATTTCAAATATGTAAGGATTCATGGACATTTTTTAGAGAAAATCAACTTTGAGTATAATGACCAATATAATTTCTTTACAATTGATATAAAAGATCTTTATACCTCCATCCCCCATGCCCTAGGTATAGAATGGGTATAGAGTATGATGAAAAGGAAAGGCGCCTCCATAACTGAAATAAACTTAGTAGAGGAATTAGTAGACATCATCCTAACCAACAATTCTATCTTGTTTAAGCAAAAATACTATCTAGAAAAAACAGCTGTGGCCATGGGGTCCCCATTTGGAGCCAGTTTCGCAAACTTGGTAATGGCCCACTGGGAACAGGAATTTATTTTTAGTAAGGAGGGTATAGCTGATTCTGTATTCTTCTTTACACGATATTTGGATGATATATTCATGATAATTAAGGGCGACATTTCAGTAGAAACTAAATTGGTCGAGTATTTTAATAATATGACCAATTTCTTACACTTCACCTATCACAACTATGAGATCCCATATTTAGATGTTAACCTTAGAAAAAATGAAGGGAGGGAATATATTGCTACAATACATCATAAAAAAAATACTCTTAACACCTTCTTGCATTGTTCACGTGCCCATCCGTACAACCAAAAACGTTAGGTGGTGAAGGGACAATTAGTGAGAGCAGCAAGAATGGTCTACTAACTTAGATTTTGAGTATGAATGTGGAAACTTAAAATGTTCCAGAAACTAGCATATCCAATACTGTTGTTGGATGAATTGACAGAAGTAAAAATAAAAAAAGATACAGATTTAATTTCTACACGTTGCCAATTCCAAACGGATGGCCAGATCAGTGGGCAGAGGCCCAGAAACAAGTTATGTCCCTCATGGATATGGGGGCTATTCAACCAGTACCAGAGAAGGAAAAAGGACAAGGTTTTCATTCAAGATTTCCCTGATACCCAAGAAAGACAAATCATGGCATCCAATTCTGGACTTATCCATTCTAAATACATTCCTGGACATTCCAAAATTCAAGATGCTGTATCTACAACATTTACTGCCTATGCTGGGCAAGGATGCCTGGTTGGTAACTCTAGACTTAAGAGGCTTACCTGCATATCCCAATCAGGGAATCTTGCAGAAGATACCTCGGCTTCAAAGCAGGCTATTTGCATTACCAATTCTCTGCACTGTTCTTTGGCTTATCTACTGTGCCCAGGGTCTTTACAAAGTGCCTGGCACCAGTAATTGCATTTTGCAAAGAAACATTCAAATTTATCCTCATCTGGACGATTGTCTAATTCAGTCAGAAAACAAGGACACTCTTCTACAGCATCTGGCATTTGTAAAAAGGCTTCTAGGATACACCATAAACTAAAAGAAATCACAACTGGTACCCTCTCAAATAATTACATTCCTGGGTGCAAGCTTGAATACAACTGCCCAGATGGCTTACCGCATGCCAGACAAACAAATTCAATTGATGACATAGTTCAAAAAGTGGCCACAAAAACCCAGCTATCTGCAAGACAAATTCTGCAGGCCTTGGGGTTCATGGCTTCCTGCATTCTACTAATTCCATATGCAAGACTGCATATGAGGAAACTTCAATGGTACCTAAAAAAACTTATGGAGTCAACATTGTCACAGCCTGGAAACGATTCCTATCATTCCTTGCCTGCAACAGGAGTTCCTATGGTGGGCAGAGGCCTGTCACCAAAACAAGGGACTGTCATTCATTCCACCCCCTGCCCACCCAAATCCTGACTACAGACGCATCAGATTATGCTTGGGGGACCCATCTGGCAGGAAGATGCATTCAGGGCGAATGGAGCCCAAATCAATTGCACCTACATATCAACCAGAAAAATGCTAGCTGTACAGAATGCTCTGACAGCCTTCAAGGACTTTCTTCATCCAGGACAACTACTGATAAAGACAGACAACACCACAGTTGTGTCGTACATAAACAAGCAGGGGGGTACCCACTCCTACCCCCTTTGCAGACTAGCCATGGCCTTGTGGAACACAGCCTTGACTTACCAAATACATCTACAAGCTCAATTCCTCCCAGGAAAGCAAAATACTCTGGCAGACAAACTAAGCAGAAATCTTATGGACCCGCAGAAATAGAAACTGGATGCACAAGTCTTCAGCATGTTGGCACGAAAATGGGGGAGCCCAGACATAGATCTTTTTGCCTCTCCCCGAAACTATCAGTTGGACAAATTCTGCACAAGAATTCATCACAAAAAAGCTTGGAAAGTAGATGCTCTATCCTTCAGCTGGAAAAACTATCAGTCTATGCCTTTCTCCCTCTGCTTCTGCTCTCCAAGGTTTTACTAAAAGTCAGACAGGAAAAACAGAAAATTATTCTGATTGCTCCAGACTGGCCTCGCCATCACTGGTACCCACTCCTATGCAATATGTCACACCTTCCTCCGTGGTACCTGCCTCAGACCCCCCCCCCCCTTATCTACTGTCTCAGCAGAACTATCAAATTCTGCACACACTGTTCTAAACTCTGAATCTTGCAGCATGGCTAATCAACTAATTTCACCAGTCGCATCTCAGTAAATCTGTGATGGATGTCATTTTGGAGGCTAGAAGGCCTAGTACTAGAAAATCTTATGCTGATAAATGGAAAAGATTCTGTTCCTGAAACCAAGCACAAGGAATAAACACAGCAGTGCCCAATATTCCTCAGATTCTGCAATATTTAACTGAGATGCTTCATAAGGGCCTATCTTTTTCTTCTATAAAAAGCCATGCCTCTGCCATTTCGTCTCATTACAACAGAGAGCCTATTTCTCATCCCCTGCTAAAGCAGTACCTCAGAGGGGCCAAAAATTTGAGACCTCCCAGGAGAGCACCAACTCCTGCATTTTGAACCAGCTGCTACTGCAGACATAAAATTTCTCTCTTGGAAGACAGCTTTTCTTTTAACAGTCACTTCAGCTAGAAAGATTTCAGAACTACAGGCCCTCATGGCAGTGGAGCATTTCATTATCTTTTATCCGGACAGGGTGGCCCTTAGGACCAATCCATCCTTTATGCCTAAGGTGGTATCCAGTGTGGCTCTTAATCAGACCATTCATCTGCCAACTTTTTCCCCAAATCCACAGAACAAAGGGGAGCAGATTCTGCATTCATTGGATGTACACAGACAACTAAGATTCTACTTAAACAGGACAAAATCTCTAAGGAAAACTGAGCAATTACTGGTGGCATTTGCTGCAGGGGCAGAGGGAAAGGCTATTTCAAAGCAAACTATTTCAAAATGGATAAGCCATTGTATTTGTTTCTGCTACATGCAGCATGGTAAACCTGTCCCCAAGGGGATCAGATCCCATTCCACCAGGGCTGCATCTACTTCTGCAGCCTTTCTCAGAGCAGTTCCTACCAGAGACATTCTAGAAGCTGCTACTTGGAGCTCAGTTCATACGTTCACCAAACATTACCATTTACCTCTCTTCTCTAAATCCAGAGCAGGCTTTGCCACTGCTGTTCTGCACGGCCTTATAGCTACTCCTAATGCTGTATAATTCCATCCTCCCAACCATAGCTTTGGGATTCTACCCAAATGTAATGACTGCAACAGTGAAACACGAAGAACATAGTACAGTTGTGTACACTTACCATAAATGTAGATGTTCGAGTGTATTCACTGTTGCAGTCCTGGTTAGCCACCCACCAGCCCCCTATTTTGCACCCCATTTGGGGGGCACCTGACATCTGGGGCAAGAAAAACTGATTAAAATGGCGTTGGCTGCATGTTTTATACCCCTGATGACCTGACATCATGGAAGAAGAGACAGCAACTGACACAGGACCCAAGACTTTGCTATTCAGGCTGACTGAGGGCAACCTGCCAGCAGATTACCCAAATGTAATCCATGAATACACTTGAACATCTACATTTATGGTAAACTGTACTATCCCAGGTTTAAATGCGTGTTAAATCTACTGCAGGTTAAAGTTAAAAAATGTAAGATAAAAATTAATAAGCAACCTGACAGGAATGAACAAGTTCTAAGAAGCGAAGATTCTTGTGTGTATGTATATATTTTTAAAATGCTTAATATTTTGTGTATGAATTTAAATAAGTATATGTATATTTTGAAGTTAAGTGCACTTTAAAAGGATGATGCTTCATTGATCACATGATATGTTAGGGAGGGTATTTTAAGGAATGAGTTTTTGCATTTGTGTATCTGAAGAAGTTCATGTATTGTAACTGGACGAAAAGCGCTTCATAATAAATTCAATTTGATTTTAGTTACAAATCAAGTCCTGCTTGCCTGGAGCACATTTGTATTTTGCAGAAAGTACCATTTTGTTAAGTTATTATTCCCATGTTTTATGTTTAACAGCTTTTTATTAAGTGTCTAGTTCCAGGTTTTTGTGTAGCATGCATACGCTGTTTGGCATGTTGAACTTTTATACAGTTTCTTGTCATATTCATTTGAGCCTATGTCACATCTTACAGAACTTTGTTTTATTGAAAACCTTCTAACAAAAAAACCCCACACCCCAGTACCCCCCTAAAACCTATTAACTTAATACTAACGCACAGAACTATGTACATCTTAAAAATATGGATGTTTTACCCTCCTGATAGGAACATATGCCCCAAATTAAGAGCCACACACCTAGACTTGGCTTAACCTAAAGGAAGAGATTATCCATGTTAAGACGCTTGATACAGCCTGTGCTTGTACTAAGTGCTGCCTGGTATTGTCTTATCATTGTAGCTCTCTCAGATAGAAAAACACTTGAATGCTTTCAGAAAACATTCTCCTAGCCATTTCAGATGGTCTCCATGGAGACATGAGGACCAGATACAAAGTTGCTACTAAAAACATACATTTCTTTTCTACCAAAAAGCTTTATAATCAATATTCTTTTTCATTTTCAAACTTCCTAGATCAAGCTAAGGGCCTTAATCTAGTCATTCCCCCTATGCACGAATGAGAAAAAGTATATCAATTTTTATTGTGTTATGCTCTTTCGATCCGACTTTTTTTTTTTTTTTTTTACATTGCAGTGTCTATATTTGTTAAAACTGAACAAGGAGAAAGAGAGAAGGGTTAAAAAACAGGGGAACCTGTTTACATTAGTATCCCCATTACACTTAAAAATAATCAAGGAAACGTCATAGCATACAAAGAAAATAATGCACTGTAAGCATTACTATTAAGAAATTTTTTTTCATACAGTTAACTTTCTCCCTCCTCTTCCCCTTTCCTAAGTATTAGTATGACATGAAGTAGGGCACATCACTGAGTCCCCTACAAGTTTAACAAAGTCATAAAAGTCCAATATTTCCAGATGTTGTTCTTGCATGTTTCACAAATACAATTATCACTTTGTAATTCCACATTTGTCAATTTCCAAATTGCTGATTTTATTCTTGATGTTCTTGTTTCGCTGTTGCAGTCATCACTTGTGGGGTTATCCCTGTTGGGTAGCCCTCAGCCGGCCCAAATACCAGAGTAAAGGGTTTTCCTCCTGCGTTGGCTGTCTGGTGTCTGAGGCTGACGTCATGTCATCAGGGCTATAAAATAAGGCAGCCAACACCATTACATCAGTCTTTCTTGCCGTGTAGCTCAAAGCAGAAGCAATTTGTGAGTGCATCGGTCAGCTGTTGCTAGAGTGAGGGACTAACTGTCTAAAGCTAAGTACCCCATTGGGGAGCCTTTTCTTGCTTTTAACCAATGTCCATAAAAGTCTATAATTGTGTCTGTTGTGGAAAACAGATAACACACTGAGACTTTCATGCCGTGTGTATCACCTGCCTAGCCCCAGACCACGACGTCCCCGGATGTTTAATGCTCGAACTATTAGGAGAAGAGCTGAAATTGTAGCTAGACACTTCAGTGAGAGTATTTCTCAAATCAAAATGGCGTTGGTCAGTCAGGCTGCTGTTGAATTTCCAAAAAACAAGAAGGATAAGGGAAAGGATAGGCCTCCGAGTTAGGCCCTTTGACGATTCTGATCTGAAGTCAAGCTAGCCTTCCATCCATTACAGTTGCTGAACTCAGTGAGGCACCTTCTCAGCCCCTGATGCCAGCCAAGGAACTGTCACAGGCCTCTACCGAGATCTGTTTGGAGTCCGGTATTCTGCCAGGTCCATCTTCTCCTGCCCGGTATGTCAGAATTCTGAACTGTGATTGGGTCTGGAGTTGCTTTGCAGGCACTGACTTCCGTAGAGAAACTACCAATGACTGCCGCCAGGCAGAGGCCGATTACCATGCTGCCGTTAAACTAACCTTGCATAAGGCCTTTGAATCCACCAGGCCCAAGACCCAGCACTACCCCTAAAAAGACCCCATCCCAGGGTCCCAGCCACTGACTTCCTTCCGACCAGCCTGCCACATACTCGCAACAGCTGCTAGAATGGCAGAAGATTTAATCACTCTGATAAAAGGAAGCCAGGCTACCCAAGCCACCCCAGCCAAAAGGAAGAGGGACACTTCCCGAGACTCTGACCAGGAGTCAGAAGGGTTTGAACTAGAAGAGTCGGACACTGAAGAGCAGCCTTTGGCAGCATTTGAGGATTCTGATGCTGAGGACCCCATTCCTGCTGCCTCCCCACCTGGGGACCTCTTTTTTCGGGGAAACTTTAAATTCCCTCAGGGAACATTTTTACTGGGAGGCACAGGATTACCCTCAGTCAAAGAAGAAACTGAGAAGGTTCCTTGACCTGCCACAGCACAAACCTCTGGTCATTCCCCCAATCCTAGATGTGGAGGACGTCTTTTTGGAATCTGCACTCACCCCGGACTCTTTCCCACCTACCCCCAGGAAGTCAGACAGATATAGGGTGCAAGACCCTACAGCTGACCCAGAGGTTATTACTCAGGGTCCTAAGGGGGCTAGGGCTAGCTCCTCAAAAAACCCATTCTGACTGATAGAGCAGAGCCTTAGACTAGGAAAGAAGGTCTACACTTTGGCTGCCTTAGCCATTAGAGCTCTGAATTGTCAATTTAATATGCTGAAATACCAGCAAAATATGCTGGAATTATTAATACAAAAAATGTCCACCCTACCAGACAGCAGTACAAGCAGGGAACTAGTGATCTTATACTTTCTAGCTCCCAGGTAGCCAAGCATTTCTGCATTGTGGGTTTGATGCCTTGGAAGCTTCTAGCAAGGCTGCAGTATCTGGATCATTGATCAGAAGGGTATGCCTGATTAAGGGAACAACCTTTGCCTGACCAGGTAAAGTCCAAGTTATTAGACACCCCTCTGGACAAGGACCAGCTGTTCTGAACTAAAGCTGAGGATGTTATTAAGAAAATGGAAGACTAGGCCAAGTCTGTGCAGAGACTGTGAAGGATTTCTTGCAGGTGCAGCTTCCCAGGTTCAGAAGGAACTTCCCCACAAAGCATTGGTTCTTTCCTACCCAAATAAAACCTGTCCAGAAGAAGGGGCACAGGGACAGGTCTTCTAGGTACCAGTTACAAAGCCAACAGAGATCCAGACAATGGACCACTGCAGCACCTAGGCAAGGGAGTTCTAAGTCCACTCCCTTCTCCAAGGACTTGCAATGATCCTCTCCCCTCCATCCCCCTAGAGAGACTAGGAGGAAGACTTTCCCTCTTCCTAGAAAACTGGCAGGCCATCACCTCAGATCTATGGGTCCTAAAAATTATTACCAGTGGGTACAGATTCTCTTTCAAGGAAAACATCAGATATTCAGGCTTCCCGGATGTACCAGCAAATCAGAGGGCAGAAGCAATCTGTCAGATCCAAACACTTTATGCCCAAGGTGCTGTGGAACCTGTACCAAAAGAACAGGCTGGAAAAGGGTTTTATTCAAGACTGTTCCTGGTACCCAGAAAGGAGGGCACCTGGCGCCCTATTCTCAACCTATCTACTCTGAGTATCTCCCTCCTGGTCCCAAAATTCAAAATGCTGACCCTACACAAGCTTTTACCAATGCTGATACCACATGTTTGGCTAGTGACCATAGATCTGAAGGATGCCTACCTCCATATCCCCATAAGGAAGTCCTGCAGGAGTTTCCTGCACTTCAGAGTAGGATCACAACACTTTCAATTCTCTGCTCTGCCGTTTGGTTTATCTACTGCTCCCAGAGTCTTTACCAAGTGCCTGGCCCCTGTCATTGCCTTTTGCAGACAGAAGGGCGTACAGATTTACCCCTACGTGGATGACTGCCTCATCCAGGCGGACACCAAAGAAAGACTCGTACAGGACCTTACCTTTGTTCAGACTCTCCTAACCTCCCTGGGATTCACAATCAACCAGAAGTCCCAAATTCACCCCACAAGAAGGTTAACTTTCCTGGGAGCTCTACTGGATACACCAACACAAACAGCCTCCCTCCCTCTGGAGAAGCAGAGCTTCCTCCCCTCTTACTTTTCACAGCTGGCCTGCAGGAACCACCTCACAGCAAGAACATTCCTGCAGGTGCTGGGATACATGACCTCCTGCATCCTGTTTGTACCCTTAGCCAAACTGCACATGAGGAAACTATAATGGTACCTCAGGAACCTTTGGTGCCAACACTCAGTCACTGGAACACCAGCTGCCCTCGATTCCTTACTTAAAGAAGGAGCTGTTATGGTGGGCAAGAGGCATGTACCCTGAACAAGGGTCTACCCTTCATCACTCTTCCACAGGGCCAGACCATCACCACAGATACTTCAGACGTGGTCTGGGGGGCACACCAAGGATGTATATGCAATCAGAGCATTTGGCAACAGGAGGTTCAGGGCCTCCATATCAACCTAAAAAAATGTTGCTGGTGCACAGGGCAATCCTAGCTTTCAAGGATCACTTGAGACCAGGAGTGCTCTTAATCAAGACAGGCAACACAACAGTAATGTGGTACATCAGCTAGCAGGGGGGCACTCACTCCTCCCCTGTGTCACTTAGCTTGCAAATCTGGCAGTCAGCCTCAAATCTGGGACTGCATCTGATAAGCTCAGTATATCCCAGGGAAACAGAACACCCTGGCAGACCAGTTAAGCAGAATCCTTCTGGATCCATATGAGTGGCAGATGCACAGGGGGACCTTTCTCAACATCAGCCAAACCTGGGAAACCCGGGCGTAGATCTTTTTGCAACCATAGAAAACTGCCAGCTAACCAAGTTCTGCTCCAGAGAGTTCCATCCAGAAGCATGGAGGGTGGACGCCCTCTCCTTCCAGTGGGGCAACCTGTTTGTGTATGCATTCCCTTCCTTGCCGCTGATCCCCAGGCTACTTCTCAAGATCAGGGAGGAAGGGCCAAAGGCTATTCTCATTGTTCCAGACTGGCCCAGACAACACTGGTACCCCTAGCTCCTCAGTCTGGCCAAAGAGCCTCCCATGCACTTGCCTCTCACAGCAAACCTTCTAACTCAGGAGAAAGGGACGGTATTACATCCAAACCTCCCCACACACAAGCTGTCTGCGTTGCTGATACCCCAAAGGCTCATGACACTACAGCCTTCAGCAGGCAGGTTTTAAATATTAAGGAGGTCAGAAGGCCCAGCACCAGAAATCCTATTCCGCCAGTGGAGATGATTTACTATCTGGTGCCAGAGCAAGGGCATCAACAGCACTCATGCCAGTCTAGCATTGGTTCTGGGCCACCTGGCAGAGCTCCTAGAAAAAGGGATTGTCATACTCCTCCATCAAGGCACATACCTGGGCTATCTCTGCCTGTATCCAGTCGGATCAGCCCATATTTTCTCAACACCTGTTAAAGCAGTTCTTTAGGGGTGTGGCCCACATCAGACCACCTAGAAGGCCACCTGATCCAGCGTGGGATCTAAACTTTGAAAAAGGAAAAATTGCCTTTGCCTCCTTTTGAGCCAGCTGCTTCAGCGGACCTGAAGTACCTTTCTTGGAAAACTGCCTTCTTGCTGGCCATCAACTCAGCCAGGAGAGATGTTCTTCGTGTTTCACTGTTGCAGTCATTACATTTGGGTTATCTGCTTGCAGGTAGCCCATAGTCGGCCTGATTATCAAAGTCTTTGGTCCTGCTTCAGTTGCTGTCTCATCTTCCATGACATCAGGTAGTCAGGGGTATAAAGCATGCAGCCGACACCATTACATCAGTCTCTCTTGCCGTGCGGTGCCCGAAGCAGAAGCAGTTCGCAAGTGCCAGTCGGCCGACTCCTGAAATTTTCGTTTTTGAATTTCTGATCCGAAGTTTTCACAAAAGCTAAGTACCCAGTTGGGGATCCTTTTTCTTGCTCCTTACTGATGTCAGTAAAAGTTAATAATTGTATTACTTGTGGGAAACAAATACCTCATACAGATTTTCATTTGTACTGTATTCCTTGTCTAGGCCCTGACCACGATGTACCTTGCTGTTGGTTTTATGCTTTATTTAATCAGCACACTATCCATCGTCAGTACATTTTTGCATCAAAATATTTTGGTTCTAGGTTTAATTATCCAGAAATGATGTCAGTTAGCCATCCGACTACCGGAATACCGAAAAAAAGCAAAGAAAAAGACAGAGACAGGCCGTTGAGGTCCAAAACTGCCGACGACGCTTCTCCTAAGGCAGTCGCCAGTTTGCCGGTACTCAGTGAGGCGCTTTCGCAGCCCCTGATACCCGCTACTTCTGATTCGCAGGCCTCTACTGAGACCCATTCGGAGTCCGGTATGCCGCGAGATGTTTCAAATATGGAACCCGCGTATGTCTCTACCTTGGATGGGTCCGCAGACACCAGATTTTGAGGGTGTATTCAGGCCTACAGACTTGCATATTAAACCGACTCCAACTTCAGTGCTAAGGCCTAAATCTCGATCTGTGTCTAAAAAAACGATGCCCAGGCCACATGTTTAGGCCCCTATGCCTAAAAAACAAATGATCAAAATGGCTGAAGATTTAATTACTCTAATCAGGGGTAGTCAACCCCCCCCCCCCTCCAAGAGGCCTAGGATTGAATTTGATTATGAATCTTCTGAACAGAACTCTGTTTCTTCTGACTCTTCTAATGATCTGAATTTGTCCATACCTACTTATGAGGACTCTGATGCAGAGGATTCCATTCCCTCTGCTTCTCCACCTGAGGATTTCTCATTTGGGGAAACTTTACATACCTTAAGGGAGCATTTCCGCTGGGAAAGTCAGGATTTCTCTGAATCCAAAGAGTCTTAGGGATTTCCTTCTTCTTCCTCAGCATAGACCTTTGGCTATGCCTCCTATACTAGATACTGATGATGTGTTTTCGGAATCCAGTATGGCCCCTGATTCCTTGCCTCCACCCCCTAGCAAACCAGACAGGTACTACAGGGTTCCTGAGTCCCACAAATTCCTTTTCAAAAATCCTGTTGCAGATCCTGAAACCATTTCTCAGGGGCTCAAGGGCATTAAGGCTTCTACAGCTAAAAATCCTACACCTTCTGATAGAGAATCCAGGGCACTGGATTGATGGGGTAAAAAGGTTTATACTTCTGCAACCTTAGCAATCAGGGCTTTAAACTGTCAATTCCATATGCTAAAATATCAACAGCATATCATGGGACAGCTTAAACAGAAAATTATGTTGATTTCTGACTGTGGAGAATAAAGATTTGCAGGATTTATTGCATTCAGCTGAACAAGTTGGCAAACGTACTTTGCAATGCAGTTTTGATTCCTTAGAGGCCTCTTGTAGGGCTGCTGTTACTGGGTCTCTGCTTAGAAGGCATGCTTGGCTTAGGGAGCAATCTCTGCCTGATCATGTTAAAGCAAAAGTTTTGGATGCTCCTTTATAGCAGGACCGCTTATTTGGCAATAAGGCTGAAGAAGTTCTAAAAAAGATGGAAGATAAAGATAAATCTATGCAAACTGTGAAAGATTTCTTACAAGTGCAACCTCCTAGATTTAGTAGGCATTGGCCTACTAAGAACTGATCCTTTCCAGCTCCTTCCAGAGCCACTACGGCCAAACCCAGACATTCCAAAACCGCCAGGTTTCAGTCCCAAGGGACTTTCAGAACTAAGCAATGGGGTGCTTCCACTTCCGAATCTGTAAACAGTCTCAATGATTTCCCTTTGAAATTACCAAGCACTTACCTCTTAGCTGCCCCTTTGGGGGGAAAACTGGCTCTTCATTTAAGAAACTGGCAACTTATAACCCAGGACAAATGGGCTTTAAATATAGTGTCTCAGGGATACAGATTTCATTTCTACACGCTGCCAACTCCAAACAGGTGGCCAGACCTGCCCCCAAATCAGTGGGCAGAGGCTCAGAAACATGTACTTTCTCTCCTACACATGGGGGCAATTCAACTTGTACCAGAAGAGGAAAAGGGACAAGGTTTCTATTCCAGACATTTCCTGATACCCAGAAAAGACAAAGGCATAGCGTCCAATTCTGGACCTGTCTACTCTAAACACCTTTCTGGACAATCCAAAATTCAAGATGCTGACTCTTCACTAGTTACTTCCTATGCTAGGCAAGGATGCCTGGTTGGCAACTCTCAACTTAAGAGAGGCTTACCTGCATATCCCAATCAGGGAATCTTGCAGAAGATTCCTATGCTTCAAAGCAGGCTGCATGCATTATCAGTACTCTGCACTGCCCTTTGGCTTGTCTGCTGCACCCAGGGTATTCACAAAGTGCCTGGCTCCAGTAATTGCATTATATATATATATCCATACCTGGACGATTGTCTAATTTAGGCAGAAAACCAGGCCATTTTTCTAAAACATCTGGCGTTTGTAAAAAGACTTCTAACCTGTCTACGGTACACCATAAACAAAAAGAAATCTCAACTGGTACCCTCTCAAAAAATTACATTTCTGGGTGCAAGCTTGAATACAACTGCCCAGATGGCTTTCCTTATGCCAGAAAAGCAAATTCATTTGGTGACTTACTTCAAACAGGCAGCCACAAAAACCCTGCTATCTGCAAGGCAAATACTGCAAGCCTTGGGGTTCATGGCCTCATGCATTCTTCTAATTCCATATGCAAGACTGCATATGAGGAAACTTCAGTGGTACTTAAAATGTTTGTGGAGTCAACATTGTCACAGCCTGGAAACAATAATTCCTATCATACCATGCCTGCATCTAGAGTTCCGGTGGTGGGCAGAGGCCTGCCACCAAAACAAGGGACTGCCATTCACACCACCCCCTGCCACCCAAACCCTAACTACAGACGCATCAGACTATGCATGGGGGGGTTCAACTGGCACGGAAGTGCATTCAGGGCAAATGGAGCCCAAATCAAATGCACCTTCATATCAATCAAAAAGAAATGCTAGCTGTACAGAATGCACTGACAGCCTTCAAGGGCTACCTTCATCCAGGACAATTACTGATAAAGACGGACAACACCACGGTTATGTGGTGCATAAGCAGGGGGATACACATTCATACCCCCTCTGCAGACTAGCCATGGCATTGTGGAACACGGTCTTGAGCTACCAAGTACAACTACAAGCTCAATTCCTGCCAGGAAAGCAGAATGTTCTGGCAGACGAACTAAACAGAAATCTCATTGACCCTCATGAATGGAAACTGGAACCACGGATTTTCAACATGTTGGCATGCAAATGGGGGAGCCCAGACATAGATCTTTTTGCCTCACCCCAGAACTACCAGTTGGACAAATTTTGCACAAGAACTCCAATACTACCAGTCTGCCCTAGACTCCTCACAACACAGCCCCAAACAATTTTGGTCCTCCATAAACTCCATCCTCCACCCAGGTAAAGTCAGTACCCCTCCTCCTAACATCCTTCACTCCTCAGAAAATATTGCTACCTCATTCAACACACACTTCACCCAAACCATACTATCACTAGCTAAACAACACAACCCCCCTCCCCTCCAGCCCACATTTTCAACTAGTAATCTTCCCACTGCCTTATCTTTTTCTCCTGTACCTACCTCCAACATAAAAAAAACTCTTAACTAAACTTAAACCCACCAAATTAGCAGCAGACAACTTCCCAAGTGAATACCTACAAATCACAGCTGATGCTCTGGCCTACCCAGTATCCATCTTGATTAACCGATCTCTGTCAGAAAGTTACATTCCCACACCGTGGAAAGTGTCACATATAATTCATCTCCACAAAGGTGGACCCTCCGCAGAACTAACCAATTGCCACCCCATAGCTCTTCCCTCTCCAAAATACTAGAAAGATACATACACTCTCAGGCCTCAGACTACCTCCTTACTAACAACCTCCTTTCCAGTACTCAGCATGGTTTCCGACCAAACCATAGCACCACCACTGCCTTACTCCTTTACTAACACTATCCTTCAGCATAAAAACAATGGCTATCTCTCCTCTGCTACTTTCCTAGACCTATCTAAAGCATTTGACATGGTCCCACACAAACAACTTATCTCTGTCCTCAATAACCTATCCTTCTCACGATCAGTCACCAACTGGTTTCAGAGTTACCTGTCTGACCGCCAACAATCCGTTGTATGGCATGATGACATATCTCCCCAATTACCTGTCTCCACAGGGGTTCCCCAAGGATCCATCCTTGGACCCCTACTCTTCTCTGTTTACACCAATAATCTAGCCTCTGCCACCAAACATGGCACATTCATACAATACGCAGATGACTCAACCATCATCTGCTCAGCCCAGTCCATACCAAAACTGCAAAAAGTCACACATGAAGCCTTTTCCTCTGTTGAAACATGGTTATCCGATGCCCAATTAATACTCAACCCAAACAAAACTAAACTACTCATCTTCCAACCCACCAAACATACTCAAAACAACTCTCACTTTAACATCACAGCAAAAGACAACACCACTATATAACCAACTGAACACACCAAATTGCTAGGAGTGGAAATAGACAATAAACTAAAATTTGACATTCACATATCCATGACCATAAAAAAAGTCCACAAATAACTAGGAGCATTATACAGAAATAAGCAATTTCTCACCAAAGCAACAAAGATTTCAATAGCAAATTCCCACCTTATCTCCACCCTACTTTATGCCTCTCCAATATATACCAACCTAAGGCAATGTGATCTAAACAAGCTAGAAACCTGCTACAACAAAATCGCCAAATTCGCCACAGTGGCATCCTACCGTAGTCACCACTGTCTCTCACTTGCTGAACTGGGCTGGCTTGAACTCCCTCACATCCTTCAGTGGTTTCAACTCTCACTTGCACACAAACTAGTAAACCATCCACTAAATGTCCCATCCCTCCAGAATCTACTCCATCCCTATCGCACCACCAGACCACTAAGATCCAGCAACAAAAATCACTTGCAGATCACTAAAGCCAATAACTCTGCTGGTGAAGCACTATTCTCTTGCGCCATAGCCAAATTATGGAACTCACTCCCACCCACAATTACCTCCGTACCATCATGCATCCACTTCAAAACTTTACTAAAAGCGCACCTAAAAACATGCTGGCTATGCACTTGCAACTTCCACTCTAATATCATCCACCCCATCCAACCACTACCTTTCTTTCCACTCCACTAACTACCTTGATTATAGCAAGCTCAGATGCTCATAAGCCTAGTACTTATTATACAGCAGGAACTTCTCATTGTAACATTTGTTAATGTCTGTTATGTACTTCACAGATAAAGATTCTAGTTGTCTACTGATGTACTATGTTCATCTGTAAATATGTTGTAAGTAATTGCTATGTTAAATTGTTAATCACTATGTAATCCAATGTAACCACTGTCTATTTAACTGTGGAGCTTTTCTCCCCGGGCCTCTGCTGAAAATGGACATACGTCCAGTCGGACACTCCCGGTCAACAAATTTAAATAAATAAATAAACTCATCACAAAAAAGCCTGGAGGGTGGATGCTCTGTCCCTCAGCTGGAAAAACCTATGCCTTTCCCCCTCTGCCTTTGCTCTCCAAAGTTCTACTAAAAGTCAAACAGGACAAACCAAAAATGATTTTGATTTCTCCAGAATGGCCTCACTAACACTGGTACCCACTCCTGCACAGTGTGTCACACATTTCCTCCGTGGCACCTGCCTCAGACACCTTCCTTACTGTCTCAGCAGGAGAACCAATTTCTGCACCCTCAGCTCCAAACATTGAATCTTGCAGCTTGGCTAATCACTTAAATTCACCCTTAGCATCCCTCAGCAAACCTGTGATGGATGTCATTTTTGGAGGCGAGAAGACCTAGTACTAGAAAATCTTATGCTGACAAATGGAAAAGATTCTGTGCCTGGAATCAATCTCAAGGGATGAGCACAGCAGTGCCCAATTTACCTCAGATTTTGCAATACTTAACTGAGATGCTTCATAAGGGCCTGTCTTTTTCTTCCATAAAAATCCACGCCTCAGCCATTTCAGCTCATTACAACACAGACCCCCCCTTCTCTCATCCTCTTCTAAAGCAGTATCTCAGAGGGCCAAAAACGAGACCACCCAGGAGAGCTTCAACCCCTGCCTGGGACCTTAACTTGTATTGGAGAAACTCACTCTACCTCCTTTCGAGCCAGCTGAACTGCAGACTTAAAATTTATTTCCTGGAAAACAGCCTTCTTTTTTGCAATCACTTCAGCTAAAAGGATATCTGAATTACAGGCCCTTATGGGAGTGGAACCTTTCATCATCTTTCATGCGGACAGGATGTCACTCAGGACCAATTCATCATTCATGCCCAAGGTGGTATCCAGTGTGGCTCTCGATCAGTCCATTCATTTGCCAACTTTTTCCCAATCCACAGAACAAGGGAGAGCAGATTCTGCATTCATTGAATGTACACAGACAACTTAGATTCTACTTAGACAGGACTAAATCTCGAAGAAAATCTGAACAACTGCTGGTAGCATTTGCTGCAGGGGCAGAGGGGAAAGCTATTTCAAAGCAAACCGTTTCTAAATGGATAAGCCATTGTATTAATTTCTGTTATAAGCACTATGGAAAACCTATCCCCCAGGGGATCAGATCTCATTCCACCAGGGCTGCATCTACTTCAGCAGCCTTTCTCAGAGGTGTTCCTACCAGGGATATTCTAGAAGCTGCTACCTGGAGTTCAGTTCATACTTTCACCAAGCATTATCACTTACCAATTTTCTCTAAATCCAGAGCTGGCTTTGCCACTGCTGTTTTGCAGGGCCTTATAGCTGGTCCTAATGCTGTATAAATCCATCCTCCCAACCTTAACGTTGGGAATCTACCCAAATGTAATGACTGCAACAGTGAAACACGATGAACATACTACAGTTGTGTACATTTACCATAAATGTAGATGTTCAAGTGTATTCACTGTTGCAGTCCTGGTTACCCTCCCTCCAGCCCCCTGTTTTTCCTTTACTATACCTCTTCTTTCTTTTATTATGCTTAAAAAAGCCTTTTTGCTATATTTGCTTTTGTTTGGAGGTATATTATTGTGTTTCTTATTATATATATATATATATATATATATATATATATATATATATATATATATATATATATATATACTTTGCTCCCCATTTGGGGAACACCTGACATCTGGGGCAAGAAAAACTGATGTAATGGCATTGGCTGCATGTTTTATACCCCTGGCGACCTGACGTCATGGAAAAAGGGACAGCAACCAACGCAGGACCCAAGACTTTGTTAATCAGGCCGACTGAGGGCAACCTGCCAGCAGATTACCCAAATGTAGCGACTGCAACAGTGAATACACTCGAACATCTACATTTATGGTAAGTGTACACAACTGTACTTTCCACCCAATCGGAGGAAAGCAGCAGCACTAGAAATCCAAAAGCTTTTAAGAAAGAGTCATCCAAGAGGGTCCCACCAGACCAAATACAACCAAATACAATCTGGAACTTGCTTAAGATTCTTTTTAGTGCCAAAGAAAACAGGATAGGAGACCAATTTTGGATCTCAGTGTATTGAACAAGTCAGTTCAAGGACATGCGAAGTTCCGGATGGTCATAGTTCAGTCCATTCTGCCCTTTCTGGGCAAAGATGACTGGATGTGCTCATAGACCTTCAGGATGCATACTTCCACATAAAGATGAACAGGTGAGCCAGAAAGTACTTATCCTTCCGTCTGGGAGCTAGTCACTGTCAGTTCAAAGTACTGCCCTTTGGCCTCACCCCAGCCACTAGGGTGTTCACCAAGTGCATGGCAGTGCTAACAGCTCACTTCACAGTTTAGGAATTCTAAGTGTTTCCATATCTAGATGACTGTCTCATTACCACCCTGACCAGGCATCAACTGGTAGAAGCACACGATCAGGTTCTACAGATTTCTTTATATTTTGGAATAACCATAAATTATGACAAGTCTCACAACTGACCCAAACAGAGTTTATAGGGGCATTCTTTAACACGTTATCTATGGTAGCATCTCTTCCTCTTTGAAGAGTACAAACAATAATGATGCAGGTCAGGAAAATTATTTGCAGTACAAGAATTTCAGCCCAATTGATTCTACAAGTCCTGGGGTCAGTATCAGCAGCAATAATTTTACCTCCTTTAGCAAGATTCCACATGAGAGTTCTACAATGGATGCTACCAGTACAGAGGTCAGTGCTTTCTCAATCTATGTCAGCGAAGATAAGAATAATTCAAGTATGAAAAAACTATCTTTGTTGGTGGATGCAATCACAAGTACTACATGGCCATGCTTTCATCCTCCCTCAACCCAAGGTCATGGTGACCACGGATGCTTCCCAGATTGGGGGTGGGCATTTCCTGAGGAAAACAGTCCACGGCAGTTGGTCCCCAGCAGAGGCCAACTTGCATATTAGTGTTTTGGAGATGGGTGGTGCTTTGGTGTTGAGGCATTCCAAGACTCTGCCCCTGTCAGAACAATTGCAATCCAGACAAACAGCA
Organism: Protopterus annectens; assembly: GCF_019279795.1. NCBI lineage: Eukaryota > Metazoa > Chordata > Ceratodontiformes > Protopteridae > Protopterus > Protopterus annectens. Next base: position 239,480,981 of record NC_056733.1, on the reverse strand, counting down.
TGTCAGTAGTTTGGTACATCAACAAACAAGAAGGAAACCATATTTTATCCTGTGTCGAGAAGCCCACAGTGTGTGTCAATGGGTAATATCTTCCAACCGCTTTCTAATAGCAATGCATATTCCAGGTAAGTCCAACATTATATCAGACAAACTGACCAGGTCCATCTTACTATGGCAAGATTGGTCTCTCAACAACAAAGTGACGGATATGATTTTCAGTCAGTGGGGCCAGCCTTGCTGCTATCTTTTTACCTCTCCTCTAAAGAAGTGCAGCAGCTTTTTTGCCCTTATTCCCCCCACTAGGGAAATCAGAGGGATGCTCTACTCCATGATTGGCCCTCCAATGTTCTGTATGCTTACCCTCCAACTCCCCTAATTCCCAACTTCCTTCAGAAAGCAGCCCAGTTCAAAAGCAAAGTCATCCTTATTGTGCCTTACTGGCTTTGACAAATTTAGTTTCCCTTCCTCTGGCCTTATCTACAGCATCTACCTTGCATTCTGGATCCAACTCCAGACTTTCTGTCCCACTCGACAGCTATGGCTCACTCAGATGTCTCAAAAACCTCAAACTAACAGCATGGTTTCTTTAATTCCTTTAGTAGCCAGGCAACCAATGCTCTCATCCCCTGTCTGTTCAATACTTTTATCTTCCCATAGACCTTCTACTAGGAAACTCTACAGGAGTAAATGGAAAAGGGTCATTTACTGGGCAGAGTAAAATCAAATTGAACCATTCTCGGCTCCATTTCAGTCGGTTCTGGAATTTTTGGCCAGTCTATTTAATGGAGGTCCTAGTTCATCAACTATAAAAGTCCAACTTGCAGCAGTCTCTAACTTTCATGTTGGCTTTCAAAATTCTTCACTGGCTTCTTCTAAGCTGTGCAAAGCCTTTTTGAGAGGCACTCTTCTGCTAACACCCCCCCTTATAAAGGCCCCACTCAACCATGGGGTTTAAATTTGATACTGCAAGCCTTAATTTATTCTCTCTTTGAACCAGCAACTAAATGTGATCTTAGTTTCCTAACCTAGAAGTTGCAATTACACTTGCTAGAAGAACTTCAAGCATTTTTTCTAAGCCTCCATATTTGATTTTTCTTAAGGATAGGGTCACATTGCATACCAGTGCTTCCTTCCTGTCAGAATCCATTAATTTGCCAGTATTCTTTCCAAAATTTGCAAATAAAGGTGAGTATATCCTGCACTTATTGGATGTCCATAGACAATTACATTTCTATCTACACAGAACAAATGAAATTAGAAAGACAGATCAGCTATTTATCTTCTTTGCAGATACTAAATTGAGTGACTCACTTACAAAATAACTGTAGGTAAATGTTTGCTATATTGCATTTCATTTGTCTATAACAAGTTGAATCTCCCCTTACAAAAACCTTTAAAGGCTCATTCAACCAGATCTATGGCAGCTTCTGTGTTCCAGTCCCTAGATTCTATGGATGATATATGTGTGGCTGCAACTTGGTCAAATCATCATACCTTTATCACTCATTACAAAGTAGATCTGGTCTGAAGGGGAAGAGCAGCCTTTGGCTCAACTTTACTCAGGAATAGAGTCCACCCAGGATTGTATGTAGCTGGGGATTCTGTCCCATTAGTTGAGGAATAAATGAAAAGTGACAACATCAGATATCTGAGGGATGTTAGAGATTGGTGTATCATGGGTAGGGAAGGATCTCAAGAGTTTTTGGAGGCCACAAGCTAGTCATATGGCTGAGTTGGATCTGAGGATTGGATCCAAATCTATTAGATTAGTTAAGGAAGAATGAACATGAACAACACAGACGGAATGTTATGGTGAGTACATAACTTCTTTTTAGCTCTCACTTCAGCCAAAAAAGTGTCTGAACTGTTCAGACTGTCATTGCTGTTCCTCCTCTTTTGTTTTTTCACAGAGAGAGCATGCCTTTATTGGAGTAATCCTTCCCTTTTTTCCTTCTCCACAGTTTGCTGGTGAGAAGGTTCTTCACAGCTTAGATCTGCATAGGCAGCTCAGATTATATTTGAATAATTTTATTTTATTTTATTTATTTTACATTTATTTTTATTTTACATTTGTTGACCAGGCTAGTCTAGCTGGATATATGTCCATTTTCAGTAGAGGCCCGGGGAGAAAAGCTCCAATGGTTATAACAAGTTAAACAGAGATAGGCAATACAATACTAAAATGTGAAGACATAGCTAGTTAATACACAATATACACAATATAGTCGGATCAAAAACCAAAAGTATAATAGACAAATGTCTTATACATTTTTTTTTTGTTACAATAGTCATACAGTATGTAAGAGATAACATATATCTATTTAGATGTTATATAAAGGTAGACCTATCAAGGGTATAGGGAGCAGAGATTGTAAGAATTATGGAAGAAGAAAAGATAGAGAGGAAGAAGCAGAGTTAATCCTGGTTGTTGCAGGTGCATAGCCAGTGTTTATTGAGATGAATTTTCAGTTGTCTTTTAAAAAGTGGGAGAGAGGACAAAGATAAGATATCAGGGGGTAGTTTGTTCCACATTTTTCCAACAGAGTTGGAAAAGAGACAGTCACCTGCATAGTTATTGGGTTTGGTTTTATTAATCAGTAGTTTGTTGGAACAGCGTAAATGTTTCAAGTTATTGTGTGGTGTGATGAGGTTAGAGAGTATAGGTATTTTAGTTGGTTGGTATAAGATCCTGTGAGCTATAAAGAACTGTTGAAGTATGAGTTGGTTTGGAAGTTCAAGCCAACCTAGTTGTCTTAGGTTCAGGCAGTGGTGAGTTCTAAATGGGGATCCTGTAGCAAATTTAGCAATATTATAGTAAGATGTTGATAGTTTCTTGAGGTTGTTTTTGGAGAGATTTGTTTATATGGGGGAAGCATATAGAAGAGCAGAGATGAGGTGAGATCTGGATAAGGTGGTCCTTGCTTCAGGTGTAAGGAAGGGTTTGATTCTGTAAAGGGATCCGATTTTTTTATTCACTAATTTTATTGTGTTGTTGATGTGAGAGTCAAAGCTGAGATTATTGTCAATAGTTATTCCTAAAAGTTTAGTAGTTGAATCTGGAGAAATAAGAGTGTTATCAGTGGAAGTAAGAGTGAAGTTGAGTGGGGCAGATTTACGGGAAGGTGAGAACAATAGCAATTTGGTTTTCTTAGGGTTAAGGAGTAGGCAACGATCACAGAACCATTGTTAAACAGTGGTAAAAGCTTTTTGTGTGAGTGACTGGAGTTCAGTTTGTGAATTAGCAGTGCAGATTATAGTAGAATCATCTGCATATTGTATGTAGGTAGTGTTTGGGATAGCTGATTGGAGGTCATTAATAAAGATAGAAAATAGAAGGGGGCCTAGGATAGAACCTTGAGGTACACCTAAAGAAATAGGAAGGAGATTAGATAGTGCATTTTTCCAGAGAACTGCTTGCTGACGGTTTTTTAGGTAAGATGTAAACCAAGTTAAGGAAGGAGGATCAAGTGAGAGAGATTTTAGTATTTGTAGAAGAATTTATAGTTAACCATGTCAAAAGCTTTAGATAAGTCAATGAAGACTGAAGATGATAGGTTATTATTGTTGCGGTTATAGTTGGTGGAGTTGGTAAAGGAGAGTAATGCTGTGGTAGTACTGTGGGAGGGTCTGAATCCATGCTGACAGTTAGCAAGTATGTTGTTTTGCAGAAGGTGGTTAAGAAGTTGCTTAGGGATACATTTTTCCATGATTTTAGCTATAGGTGATAGAAGTGCTATGGGATGAAAGTTAGAGAAGCCATTAGACTTTGCCCCCTTTGTGTAGTGGGATGATGTGAGATATATTCCAGATAGAGGGGAAAATTCCTTCATTTATGGATCTATTTATCAGAATAGAAATGGGATAGGCAATCACTTTGGCTCCTATTTGCAAGAATTCTGCAGGGAGTTTGTCTGCAGAGGGGGTGGTAGGTCTTAGTTTTTGGAGCAGTGATAAGATGAAGGAGGTAGATACAGGTTGTAAGTGAAAGGAAGGAGGTGGATTTAAAGTAGGTAAGAGTAGCTTAGAGGTGTTGGGAGATAGGTGACTAGCAAGAGTTTGGATAGTATTAGTGAAGAATTAATTAGTCATTGGCTATTTGTGTGAGATTTTGTGGATTAGAGTCCTGAGGGTTAGGTGTGATAGACTGGCATGGGGATAAAAGATTGTTAATGCTGGCCCAGAATTTTTAGGTTCCTTTTTGGAGGTTTGTTGTAATTGAAGGTAATAGTTCTTTTTGTCTGCCAGGATGGCTATTTTGTACTGTTTCTAAGCTCTCTGAAGTTTTGGCAGTCAGTTAGATTTTTAGTGGTATGCCATTTAGCCCAAGATTTGTTTCTGAGAATGATTTTTTGCCTAGTATTAGGGTGCTGCTATAGCCTTGGTTCTAATAGTTCGACTAGGGGCATGGTGATCGAGGATAGCTAAGAATGTGGAATTGAAGTATTCTACTGCTTCATTAAGTGGGAGATATTTTAGTGGGGACCAATTACATTGCATTAATTCAGCTAGAAAATGTTCAGAGTTAAATTGCTTTTTTGAACGTAGTGTTCTGTAAGTGGTAGGTAAAATTAGGTTGGTTTTATGTTTAATTACATAAGTAAGTGAGTGGTCACTTAGATCATCTGGGAGGGTACTTGATTGGTAGGTTTGTTGAGGAGTATTAGTAAGAATCCAGTCTAAGGTGGCTTCATTGTTGTTGGTTTTATTAGTTCTAGTGGGACTATTAATGAGTTGTATAAAGCCATGTAGGTTTATATGGGAGGTGGGGTTTGTACTATTACAGGAATACCAATCAATGTTGAAATCGCCTAGGACTAGTGTTTCTTGAGGGAGGTAGGTGGAGAGTGAACTGAGGATGCATTCGAGTGTGTTGATGTTATTTCCTGGGGGAAGATAAACACATATGATATTTATGGCTTTACTACTGTTGACTTGAAGTTTGGAGCTGATTACCTTTGCGTGATTATCTAGGCCAAGAGTCTGATGTATAATACTAATTTGGAATTGTGCTTTATAGAGAATTGCTACCCCTCCTCCCTTTTTTGCAGTGCAATTGAGTCTAATGATGTTATACCCGGGTGGGGTGATTTCATTGTCTTTGATGGTAAGCTTTAGCCATGTTTCAGTTAAACATAAAATATCAAATTGATGGATTTCTAGAAGGGCATGGACTTGAGTGATTTTATTACAAATACTTTGTATATTGAGATGGGCAATAGCGAGAGAGTTGGTTGGTATGGTAGATGATAGAGAAGTAGCTTTGTCTTGTTTTTTGTAGGTATTGGTATTGGTATGGTGTGGGCCAGGGTTAGGATTAATATCTCCATCCAACAGTAAGTGGAGGAGTTTAAAATCTTTTGGCTGGGGAAGTTTGTGAAAGCTGTCGATTAGTTTCCTAGATTTTGGTTTACTTAATTTGAAGTATGCTAGTCTGTGGTATTTGGCTAGTAGGTAGTTGGGTTGAGTAGTGAGATTTAAGAAGGTATGAGAGAAAGTTGATATAGGTGTAGAGGTATGTTTAGATGGAAAAGGAAAAGTAGAGTAAAGTGGGTATTCATATAAGGTTAAGAGGTAGGTAGTAATGAGAGAAGAAAAAAGTGATAAGCAGATAAGCAATTTAAGTTGTGGAGGGATAAGTGTTGTGAACATTTTAATTATTGGGGAGGTGAGCAAGGAGGAGACAGGTAGATTGTAGTTCTAGAGGAGAAGTAGTAGTTTGACTTTAAGTAAATAGGGGAGGAGGTAGGTTAGTTAATTAGTGGGTGTGATGTTCAGGAGAAAAGGTTGAATGAGTATATGATAGGTTCTTATCTGATTGGGGAAGTTAGGATAGAGGTGTGGTCACTAGTGCCATAAATGTAGGAGCACTGGGGGCGGGTGGGAATTGGGGGCAGGTTAGGGGAGTGGAGTGAAAACAAAACAAAGGCAATTCATAAGTCTGAGTAGCTTTTTGTTTATTTTCATCCCAGGACTTTGGGTTTGGCTGTTATCAAGCAAACCATCTCCTACTGGATGTCTAAGGCCATTTCCCTTTACTATTCCTATTCCTTGTTCTTTTCATGACAAATGTATTTCTTCCTCTTTAAAATCGTATTCTACTAGGGTGTTTGCCTCCTCTCATGCCTTTTTCAAGGGTTTGGACATCAGTGTTGTCCTTGAGGCTGTTACTTGTGGTCCTCTGTTCATACTTAAACATTATAAATTGAATTTTGTTGCCAGGGCTGGTTTTGCCAGGGCTATTTTACATGGGTTTGTTGAGGGTTCTTCTATGCCTTCCTGTATCCCAACTTTCTTTTTAGCTATTTTACTCTCCCTTATGTTAAAGAATACTGCAATAGTGATATGGAAGGACATAGTACAGTTGTGTAAAATCTTACCCCAACAGTAGATGTCCTTCTCATTACTGTTGCAGTATTCGGTTCCTCCCTCCTTCCCCCCTCTTTCCTAGCTCTTGTCCCTATACTTTTGTTGTCTTCCTAGCTGAGGGGCCCATTCTTCCTCTTTCCTTCTGGATGTACATGTTCTCCTTTGTCCCTGAGGATATTCCTTTCCTCCTGCAGTTTAGTTCTGAGTGGTTGCAACCATGTGTCACCTTTATGCCTTACTTCTTACGTGAGGAGCATATATGTGACTTATGGTGCCTATAAAATCTAAAGGCTTTGGTATACTGGCCAGATGCTCAGCTGTCTTTAGCAGGAGATCCCTTATGTAAAGAATGCTGCAGCAGTGAAGAGAAGGACATCTACTGCTATGGTAAGATTTTATACAACTACTTTTCATCTGGTTCCCTTAAGTCAGAAGATGTCAGTACTTTGGAGGTGCTTTTGCAGACTGTGGCCCAGACACCCATTAGTTATGAGCCCCCTATCATCTCCCCTGTGGAAATCCTCATGACTATATCCATTAAAACATACTCCTGGACTGAAGACATCATATTTAGTCAAGTCAGACACCGGTTCTCAGGCATCTGATTCTAACACTTGTATTACAATGGCAAGGGAGGGTAAAGTCCCCACCAATGTTGAAGTCCACTTCAATAAAAAAGTGAAGCTCAGGCAACACCTGTCCACAAGCTTCAAAGGTGCAGGCTGCTTATCCAGGAGGATGACTGGGTTCACACAGTGGACACCATGAATTTTCTCAGTCTGTGCCACATAACTGGTCTTGTCTTCCATTCCCCTTCCAGCCCTCCCATTCAGTACTGTTTGAGACTGTACTGGGCATTCTGTACTTTATTCATAACCTACAACCAGAACCAGGCCAGCTAACCATATCAGAAATTTTCCCCTTAAGCAGAGGAGGAGGGCTGTCCTGCAAAATATTCTGACTCCTCAGACTCTGATGGAGAGGAGGAATGGAATTTGTAGGTCTTTATTATTTTATCCTTTAGGATATGAGGAGAACACACTGGCCTCTGGATCACCTACAGAGAACATCTGATTCGGGAGACTGTAAGGAAAGAACACTTCAGATGGGAAACCAAAGGGATGCGTGCTATCCAGAAAAGACAATTATAACTTCTGGGACTAGATCCCCAAAATACACTACTGTTTCTCCAGTTCTTGAGGCACTACAGGATGCATCATATTCTCAGCCCTCTGCTCCCAGGAGATCAGACTGCTTTTATATTTGTACAAGAATTCTGTGGGAGATCAACCTTTGTCCCTGGATGCTCCTAAGGGATCCAGATTGGTTCCAGTGGCCAACATTCTTCCCGATAACTGGGGCAGCTGGATACTAGACTTCCTTGGGAAGAAATGTTCATCAGCACCCATAGTCTTTAGAGTCCTGATGTATCAAACCTACATGAAGAATATTTTAGGGAGGTGGGCCCTCAAAAGGTTGACTCCAGGCTATCAGTTACTCACTAATGACAATCCAAAAGCTGCTTCTGTAGATGCAGTATCTGGGGCTGCTGCAACAGGTCAGTTATTGGGAGACATTTCTTGCTGAGAATATAACTCATGCATAAAGATGTCAAAGTACATCTTCACAATTCTCATTTAGATAAGGAGCTACTCTTTAGAACCCCCATCAAGAAATATTGAAAAACCTGGAGGAGAAGGGGAAAACTGTGAAATCACTTATTCTATTTTCTTATCCCCAGAGGTAATTTTATAGGGGCAGAGAAAAGACAAACACCCCAAAAGTAAGAAGGTTGCCCATAAAAAAAAAAAAAGAAAGTAGAACAGAAAGGGAGGAGTAAGGTCCTCAAGGCCAAACTCCTAACAGGAAACAGCAATGACTTTTCCTCCCACACCCTTACCCAAAATCACACCCCCAGGCCTCTCTCCATACCAGCTCCTTCCAGCCTGAAAACAATGGAGGACAGCTGGCCTTGTTTTCAAAAACCTGGTTAGGCAGTACAAAAGACAAATGGCTTTTACTGGTTCTCTCTTTAGGTTACACTCTCCATTTCAAATCATCTTAAGAAATTTAAGGAGTTCTGTGAATACCCAAAGGGTCCACAATGTAAGACATACTTAAGCAAGAGGACAAAGAAAGAGTGACATTTAGGGAGGAGGGGTCAGAATACTGGTAGGGAAAAAAGACCAAAGTTTTTCTAATTCCAAGGAAGGACAAACCACCAACCACCCATCTTGGAGTTGTTAAAGCTAAACAGGATGTTCAGCAAACACACTGCCTTACTTGCATGAGTAGTAGTGCCCCCACTACCCTTCTTCTGACAGTCTACCAAAGCTCAGAGTCCTTCCCACTGGGCTGTCTGTAGTTGTGATGGACCAGTCACCTGGCAGTACAGGGACTGCCTTTCAGACCCAGTGGCAGAACCCTTTCAACTTTCTATAATGCCATAGTAAGAGAAGGATCTCTTGGAAGACTGATGCATAGTGTGGATCTCTTCAGCTGCTGAACTCATTTAAGAAACCTTTTTGGGACTGTAATAAAATAAAAAATAATTACCAACGACAATTTAATACACAAACGACCATCAATTATAGCCACTTGAATGACTCTTATAACCTCAGATGTTTGATAGTGATCAAACTAATGAACGTATACATAAATGACTGCTATAGAGGAATGTGTCTTCTCAGCTAATTGCTGTCAGGATATAGTGTGCAGTCTACTGCATTTCCTCTGCCTTTTTCTATCAGTGCTTGAGTTGTGCATTTGGCTGATTTCTTTATTTTTGTTTGGAAAACTGTATGTATTTGGGCATTTACTTTACCTGCAGTATGAGATTTATGCCATTTATTTTAAACTAATTCTTGGTTTATATGGGTTTTAACCATTGTAACATGCTTTATGGCCATTGATGAATGTTTTGAGTTTCTGTACTAAGGCCATTTTGGTACAGTTCCTCTCATTGTCTCTTGCTTCCAGAACTGCAAGTTAATCACATCTATTTCCATTGATTGAAAGATTCATTTAAAAGCTTTCACAGGAAAAAATTGCTGGGTTTTGCACTTTTTGGGGGTGGAGTTATGATTATTTGAGGTGGTTTAGTAGGTTTACAGTATTTTAAATGATTTTTTTATTTAAATTGCTATTTTGGTACCATTTTGTATGATAAACATTTCTGACAGGAATTTCTCATAAGTTTCTACTTTATTCCTTGGCTAAGACTGTTTTATGCTGCTTCTAGGCATTTGGGGCTGAAATTAACCTTTGTTTGTTAAAACTAGGGGACTTTTGACAAGTATTGTGCCTTGAACTGTGTCATTGAAACTGTCATTTTACTCATTGCAGTATTCAGAACAGTATCCCTATATAAATAGACTTCAGATTGCTATTTAGATGGTGAACAGTGGGTTTTGTCCATTTTTTACTGGGCTGACCTTGCAGCCAGTATTTGGTATGGATCTGACCCTGACTTGATGGACTATGATACGTTGCCCTTCCAACACACACACCACCATCTACCCTTTGTACACCTAAAAAACAAATAAATCAAGAAATATGGCTTAGACTATGGCTTCTGATACTGCAGTAACCTTGGGCAGGCAATCTGACTATGCGTCTTCTTTTACCTCCAGGACCCCTGGTGTGGTGTTAGTACCACAGCTGTGCATGACACAAGGGTCAGACACATCCTCTGGGACTGTACCATTGTGTGGTTTAGCAAGAGACAACCAAACTGTTTAGGTGCAGGGGAACTCATGGGTGCAGAATCTTTTGCCAGTGTTGATACGTCTCACCTGGGTATTATCCCAATAGTGTAGTACATGCTGAAAATGAACAGAAGACCCACCATGTTGCATGGGCTGATCATGGTTCAACCTGAGCTGGTGGCTGCTGTGGCTCAATCCATTGTTCAGGAAGCTGATTACGGAATGCATACCTGGGTTATGAATAACACCAGCACTCCCACTCCTGTTCAACCATCCAAAAATCCTGATTTTGAAAGGGATCAAGAATCTGAGGTTTCGGACATGTCAGTCTGATCAGTTAGTTTCCTCTGAAGATGAACAGATTGAAAAACTCAGATGTTTCCTTTTTCCTGAATTCTGGCTAGATTTAGGGATGTATTCAGTTGTGAGCAATCATCAGCTGACCCTGAGATAAACAGGGTTTATGATTTTTTGGAAGGTGAGGCATTGGACGTAGCAATCTTCCCTGCACTGATCCCAGAATTGAAGGATGTTTTTATGAAAGCTTGCAATTCTTCTCTACTGAATGAGTCTCTGCCTAAAAAATAGACATTCAGGGTGTGCTCAGCCATACCTGGCCTCCAAGCCCCCCTGTCTGCGGACCCTACTTCATTGATCCTATCCACCTCTTCTAATAAAAAGACTGTCTTCATCAAACCCAGTCCCTTCAGCTAAACTATGCAAATGGCTAGAATCTTGGGGAAAGAACAGGTGCAGTCCACCATGGTAGCTTTTATATTGTGTAACTACCAGTGTGTTATGTGGAAGTTTGTGTTGAGATATATGTATAGTTTAAATGAGTGCTGCATTGTTCCTTGCTGAGTAAAAACAAAAGTCTGTGTCAAAGATATTGTTTAGAATGTTTCTCAAGTGTCTAACCATGCTTTAAAGAGGGCTGATATTGTTTTTAGAAATGCAATGGTATTAGTGGTGATAATGAGGTAAACCTGATTGCACAGCCAAAAACTTCTGATAAGTTAAAAAATTAGATTATGAATGCTCTACTTGGTTCTGATTGTGTGCTTGATACAGCAGCTAATCAGATCCATAAAACACTGGAATGAAAGAGGTAAACTGATGCAGGGGGTGTTGAAAATGTTCTATATTCCCAAGTTTCTCTCCAATGAGCAGGATAATTTTTGGCAGCCCAATAAACAGAAATCCCAGCTGAACAAAAAACAAGGCACCAAAAGAAAATGGTAGAAAGACACCATCACACCTAACAAGAAGGGTTCCTTACCCAAAAAAGATATACCCCTTCTAACCTATGACTACACTGAGGCACAGCACCCGTCTTTCTCAAGTTCCCCTCCGGTGCCCTGTCACAAACATTAGTTCTCAACAACATGGCCCTTGCCACTAGTGGTTTCTGAATTTTCATGGTTCCCAAAAAAGAGCTGTCATGAAGACAGGTGTTAGACCTATCCTTTCCGAAAACTTTTGTCAAGGACCCCAAGTTCAAGATGCTTTCTCTTTAGACTATGCTTCCCCTTTTGTGGGGCCACTGCTTCATGGTGACCCAGGCCTTGAAAGATGCACATTATCATTACTCATTGCTTCATGAGATATCTGAGATTTGTTGTGTATTTTTCGAACTATAAGTTCTCTGTATTGCCCTTTTGCTATCTACTGCATCTTGAGCATTTACCGGATGCTTTGCTCCCTGATAGTGGTCCACTGTCAGAACCTTGGTATTGACATCTTTCCTTACTTGAATGACTTGGAATTAATAGAGGAGAAAAGGGACCTTAGTCTTCAAGCTAGGGCTCAAGATGAACTTTTAGAATTCATGCCTGATACCCTCATAAACACTTGCCTTCCTGGGATGCTTAATCGATACCAACAAAAGAATTGCCTTTCTTGCAAGCAACTGTGCTGGTTGTCAGTGATGGTCTGGGAACTGACTTTACATCATTCTCTGACTCTTCAGGCATCACACATCCTGTCGGAGCCAAACATTTTTGTAGACAGACTAAACAGATCCTGGGCAGACCGCATGAGTGACAGCTCAAGGAAGTGGTCCAGGATCTAGTGCAGATATGGGGAACACCTCAAATAGATCTGTTCACCTCCTCTCCAAACAGACAGTTGGAAAAATTCTGTTCCAGGCATCCTTGCAGCCATGCTTGGAGGATAGACACATTCTTGTTACCTTGGATGGAAACTTTTCTGTATGTTTTTACACCCTTTCCACCAATTCATAGGGTGCTCCTGAAAGTTCAGAAAGAAATGCCAAAGATCATTGTGGTGACCCCATATTGGTCCAGGCAGTCTTGGCTTTCCCTTCTAACGGTATTGGTCAAGGTCAGTTACTACAGGCTTCCTCACACTCTGGATTTGCTCACATCATCTCAGGGGTGCCTGGTACATCCCAGTTTGGAGCATCTACAACTGACAGCCTGAATGAGTTGGTCTTGACTCCATTTAGGTACTTGTTTCATGTGGCTGTGTAGCAAGTGTTAAAGGAGGCCAGATAACATGCTATCAGAAAATCTTATGTTTACAAATGGATGAAGTTTCTAGGTGATGCCCAAATATGAAGAAGGTTCCTTCAGGTTAACATCGTCTGCTCTTGAAGTACTTGTGTGAGCTACTTCAGGAAGTCTCATCATATGCTTTCATTAATGTGCATTTAACAACCATCTCTGCTTGTCTACCAATAGATTTCTCTCCTTGTTTGGTATAATAGTTCAAGAAAGGAGTATTGCATAAGAGACCAGTTCACAAGCAAATTCTTCCTTTGTGGGGTCTCAACTATGTGCTGGAAAAATTGAGAACTTATCACCTTTTGAACTGGCCATTCAGGCTAATCTTCAGTTCTTAATGTGGAAAACTTTTTTTATTGCTCTGATATCTGCAAGGTGAGTTTCTGAGTTGCAAGCTGTTATAGTAGAACAATCTTACCCAACTTTCCACAGGAATAGGTTGGTGTTATGCACTAACTCCTCTTTCCTGCCAAAAGTGATCTCAGAATTCACTGTCAGTCTTCTAACCTCCCTGTGTTTTTTCCAAGAACCTAAGAGTAAGGGAGAGAGGGTACTTCATACTTTGGATCTGCATCAGTAGCTTGAAAGAATGAAACCCTTCAGGAAGGCTGAAAGGCTTATTTCCTGCAAAGCAGCAAAGAAGGGTTAACCTGTCTCCAAGCAAACCATTGTTCATTGGTTGTACTTGGTATTGTTTTTTTTTTTTTTTTTGTTACACCTACCATGGCAATGCTGATCCAGTCAAGGATAAAGGTGCATTCCAGCAGGAAATACATCAATGGGGCATTAGGAAGCACCAGCACCAACAAGAGGTTTATAAAATCCAAACGATAACTTTATTAATGCTTTTTTTATCACCGCATTTTCATCTTATACAAAAGGACTGCATCAGATGACATTACAATCAAGCATCCATCTGTAAATACTCAAAGCAATCAAGCATCCACCTTTAAATACATCAGGACCCTTTCCTCTTAAGTGGAGTATTGGAAAGGAGTGGATTTGAAGTATTCTAGAGACAGCAACTTGGTCCTCTCTCCATACCTTCATGAAGCACTGCAAGCGATGCCTTTTCTAAATCCTGAACAAGCTTCATTAGGACTGATGTCCTGATGGAGATCACTGTTGCAGTATTCCAAATAGATGGGTTGTTACTGCTGACTTCCAGCTGGGGTACCAAAGCTTAATCTTCCTTGGATAATATGTCAGATATATGACTTTGACTCACAAATATAGGGGTATGTAGGCAGACGTGTGAGTGTAGATTCCCCAGACTGTCCTGCCAACTCAAATGCAGGATTCACACCAGATGCTTTTTCATGTAATTGTTGGTACTGTAGCTCCTAAAGAAACACAGATAAGTACCTTGCTGGGGGACCTTCCTTTACCTATATAAATTGTTTGCTGTGTCTGTGTTAGATGTCAGCTAGGAAGGGTAAGTGTGAGTGTGGTTAATTCGCTACAAAGACCTCCATATCTAGTGTCTATTCTGCCTTGGCATGGAACATGACAAGGCTTGCTCCACTTGCCAAACCTTTGTCATTCCATTTGTCTTTGCCCAACAACTTAGAGATGCAGCCCCTTAAGGGTTTGGCCCACTGTAAGATGGTGGATTCCACCTCCCTGAATGTACTTCCATCCCACTAGAAAAAAATTGAGAGACCTATGCCTGACATTGTCTGCCCAGTCTGATTCTGATGTTCTCTCTGAGGTTACAGAACCCATGGTATGTCTGACTCTACCTCTCATGCTGTGTACCGTGACCCAACCAGAGACTAGTATGGCATTAAAAAGTCATACAACTGAAGAGACTGCTTCTACTGAGAAGGAGGAACTGTGATTCTTCATTTTGGTGGGACAAGAAGGCATCCTGAAGATTTTACTCAAGGAAGAGGTTCACAGAATGTTAATTGAGGTACATTAGGGATCAGAGCCACCCTACTTGGTTCAAGTGGATGTCACACCAAAGAAATTGACAAAATATAAAGCATGTACCTTGATTTATTCCATTTAGAGAGAAAGATGGGCTTCTCTGAAAGTCTGCTCAAGGCCATTGTGGCCCTGAAATTACCTTGTCAGCTACTGCACCCACTCCAGTACCTCAGAAAATTATTGTTGATTCATCTTCCTCTGATTCTGACCATTCTCTGGCTTACTCCACTCATATCCACTCCTCTGCTCAAGTCTCTTCAGATAATAAAGATTCTGTCTCTCCTGCCTTCCCCGTGGAAGAAACTTGTTTTGGAAAGACTATTTTAAACATGATGGACCATTTTGAGTTGAAGTCTAGACAAATTTCAGAGGTCCAGAAGAGGAACTACAATCTCTTGAAAGTGCATACTCCTGCCCCTTCTTCTGTCCCTCCAGTTCTGGAGGCATTTCTGATGCCTTTCTATCTACCTCTACAGCTCCTGATTCACAGCACCCTGCTCCCAACAGTTTCAAATCTTTTCGGGATACAAAATTAATGAAATTGAAACAAAGGCAGTAGCTGTAAATTATGTACCCACACAGGAACTGGTTCAACGATATCCATATTTATGGGGATATGATAAAAGATAAAATTAAGTACCTAGGACTATAGATTAAAAAGGATTCTGGTGTGACAGCTAAGGATACGTAGGAAGAGACTAAGCAAAAGATAATACAAAAACTGAGAAATTGAAAGTTCTGTTATATGGATAGTAAGATTCAAGCAGGTAAATGTTTTAACCCCAGTTAGTTTTATACACAAGTCAGGCATATCTTTACCAACCAGAGGAGAAGTTGTGGATAGCAATTAATAAAGAGCTGCAGGATTTTATCTGGAAAGTGAAGACAACAGTCAAGTGGGATAAGATGATTCTTCCAACTGAACAAGGCAGTTTGTAATTACCTGATATGAAGGGGTATTTCAGAGCTACACAGTTAAGGCTGCTATACATAGCACGAGCAGAAACCTATAATTCAAAGTGGAAAGGTATTATGATGTAACGGGGGAAGCACAAGAAACAAGGAGAGACTGGGATTTTGGATGCAGATCCTTAAGGACAATAAAAATAACCATATTCATAAAGTATAATAAAGCATTCTAAGAACTAAGCCAACACAGGAATGGTGAAAGGAGATTCTGCTGATAAGGATGACTGCAATTTTAGATACAGACAACAGGGGCTGGAATTTATAGTGGAAAACTGGCAAAACAGCCAACATATTGGGAGCAAATAATTAGAGAGGGAAAGGTATAAGAATGGAAAAAGGTGAAGAATTTATTAGGACTGCTGGCTATAGAGATTGCCTTCCTTATCAAGGATTGGTATCAGAGTATAGGCAAAGAGAAAGAAATAGGGGTATCCTAAGTGAAACACCAGCACTGGGAGAGTTTTTAGCAGAATCCAGAACAGAAGCTGCTGTTAAAAATAGAATTATTAGTAGAGCATACAAAATATTGCATGATAACTGTGACACCCGTGCACTGGCCCAGAAATCAAGGAGCCTCAATCCTCATCACTAACACCAGTGACGGGAGTCCACATAGGGGAGGATAACAAATACACACACACAGTAAAGTACAATTTCCCTTAAGAGCACACAGAGACCACATCAGTCTGGGGCTGGTTTCTCCCCAGATCCCCAATGAGACTCCCCACTGGCACAGCTAAAGGGTTCAGATCTCAGCCAAATGGGCAAGCTAAAACCTCCAGCACCCTTTCTGTCCAACCAGTGCTTCATGTCCCTGCCCAAGTAGCTGACACACACACACACACACACACTGAGATATGAGTTATATATAAACACACAGACACTCCCGGGGAAGGCTGGCACAGATTCTCCAGCTGTGCCCCCTTTCTGCCCAGTCTAAAAGGTAGTACCAGCTGCCACCACCCACTAATATTTATCAGCTACTAAAAAGGCCCTTACTAAAGGGTGTCCAATTATTATTGTGCAATATTATTATCCAAAATGGTGTGACTGAACAGCAAAACTTATTGGAGTGACTTGGACAGTATCACTATATTCATGCAATGTACTCTAGAGCTTAACTTATCTCTACATAAAACAGCCAAAGTTGAAAGGTTTAAAAATATTTAATAATAAAAACACAAGACAATACTTCTTACTACACAGTGCTAGTCAAGAGTTCAGACACAGAAAAATGCATAAAATAATACAGTAGAATAGTTCTGACATCAATACAGAAAACAACTGTCTAATCTACCTGTTTCCTAGCTATTTCTAAAAGAGACACTGAAGTCTAAGATACTACTTACATACAGAACACAGGCAGATACTGATGAGCTGGATGTTCTCAAGACAAATGCAAAATGCTCTCTGATTCTCTGTCTTTAAATTGATAACACAGTGCTGCTTCACATAACATAATTCTTAACAATTTTCTGTTTTCCCAGGCTAACAGAAGCTCTGAGTGTAACAGCCCTTTTGATCTTGCAGCTCGTCAGGAAGCCAGAGCAATAAAAGAACATTATACATGCAAATTCTAGCAATTAACTCTAGTCTCAAAACAAAAGCAAGAATTCCTTCATCCAGACATCTTGGCTCCGGGTTTTGTGATCAAACAATTGTACAATGCTTGACCTATCAGCTTTCCTACAACAGAGTGCACTGCTGTTACATTTTTGCAATTCCACATTTAACACCATTTTTTTCCATTTAAGAGAACAAGCCTGTGGCTTATATTAATATTTACAAATGACAGAATTATCTACAAAATTCTATCTGGCTAGGCTGGCAGCCTTCACCTATCTTCACATATCTTCCCCCCTGGAGAACTCAAGCTAGTTTTTCAAGTGACACTTGAGAAACGATGCTTGAGAGGGTTAGGTCTATCTGAGTATACCTTGCCCCATTCCCTGTCTTGAGACCCCATCTGCGTTGGCATTGCTAATCCCACTGCAGTGCTGCACTGACATATCATATACTTGCAACCCTATGCTCCATCTTAACAACTTGTCATTTTGTTGGCTGGCTCTGTGTAACCATGTTAGGAGGATTGTGGTCTGTAACTACGGTGAATTTTCTTCCATACAGATAAGGGTGAAGTCTCTGCAGTGCCCACACTATGGCTACACATTCCTTTTCTACAGCTGCATAGCATTCCTCCCTGTGTTGGAGCCTATGACTGAGATAAACCACTGGGTGCGCTTCTCCCTCTGAATAAATCTGGCTAAGTACAGCCCCCACCCCATGGTTCAAAGCATCCACCTGCACAACAACCTCTTTGCTGTAATCTGGACTGGCTAACACAGTGGGTCCTCCCAAAGCTTCTTTAAGCTTCTGGAATGCCTGCTCACATCCACACTACCTTATCTGGCCTGTTCTTCCTTGTCAGGTCTGTGAGGGGAACAGCTATGGTACTATAACTGGGGATGACCTTTCTGTAGTACCCTGCTGTCTTTAAGAATGCCCTCACCTGCTTTTTGGTAACAGCTGCAGGAAATGCCTGAATGGCTTCTACTTTGGCAGGTTCTGGCCTGATCTTACCACTCCCCACTCTATGTCTCAGGTAGGAGACCTCTGCCATACACACCTAAAATTTGCTGGGATTAATGGTCAACCCTGCCCTCTGTATTCTGCCTAACACCTCCCTGACATGCTGAAGGTACTCTTACCAGCAATGGCTGTAGATGGCAGTATCATCTAGGTAAGGAAGGGCAAACCCTCCTGCTCCTGCTAGGATATGATCTACCAGCCTCTGGAAAGTAATTGAGGCATTTTTCATCCCAAAGGGCATCTTTGTGAACTCATACAAGCCAAAAGGAGTCAAAAAGGCTGACCTATCACTAGCACTGGGAGTCAAGGGGACCTGCCAGTAACCCCTGGTAAGATCAATGGTTATAAAATACTTAGCCCCACCCAGCTGCTCTAGGCCCTCATCTGTCCTAGGCATGGGATAAGCATCTGACTCTGTGTGACTATTTAATTTCCTGTAGTCCACACAGAACCTGGCGCTGCCATCCTTCCTTGGCACCAGCACCACTGGGGAGGCCCAGGGACTGTTGGACTCTTGAATTACCCCTAGTTCCCACAGCTCCTGTATCTCCTCCCTCAGAGTCTGTTTGACTCTCTCAGACACCCTATAATGAACTTGACTAATAGGCCTTTGGGGTCCTGTATCCACCTGTTTTCCCAGTGAACATGTCCCCAAACCCCTGTAACACTGCTCGGATTTCTCGAATCTGGATAGGAGATAGCTGCTGGGACATTGCTACCCCTTCCACTGAGGTGTCAGTCTGAGCCTCACTGAGATCATCAGTCACCAGATCTCCCTCAGACTCCTCCTGCAGCCACTGCAAATACTCAGCACAAGGGCCTCCCTGTCATGGTAAGGTTTCATCATGTTAACATGGTACAACTTCTGCCCCTGCCTCCAGCCTAGACGTTCCACCATGTAGTTAACATCACTTACCTTTCTTACCACCTTGTATGGTCCATCCCAGCTGCTTGCAGCTTGTTGTGTCTGACAGGAATGAGAGCCATTACCTGCTGCCCTACAGCATACTCTCTAGCTCGAGCATTTCTGTCATACCATACCTTTTTCTGTTGTTGGGCTTCTGCCAGGTTCTCCTGGACCAAGCCCACGAGTTCCCTGAGCCTTGTCCTGAGGTTGAGGACATATGGCACAACAGACTCCTTGTGAGATTCACACTCACCTTCCCACTCATCTCAAATTAAATCTAGAGGTCCCCTCACCCTATGCCCATACAGCAATTCAAAGGGTGAAAAACTTGTGGATTCCTGGGGAACCTTTCTGTAAGCAAACAGATGGGGCAAATATTTGTCCCACTCCCTCTTAAACTGGTCTGCAAATGCCCGTAGCATGAGTGTAGAGTTTAACCTCTCAACAAGACCATTAGTCTGGGGATGGTAGGGGGTGGTCTTCAGGTGCTTCACACCACAGTACGTCCACAGACAAGCCAGCAGGTCTGACATGAAATTGGCACCTCTGTCAGTCAGTATTTCTTTTGGAAAACCTACCCTGATGGAAATCTCTAACAAAGCATTTGCCACCTTTTCTGCCTCAATAGAGGATAAAGCTACTGCCTCAGCGTATCTTGTAGCATAATCTACCACCACTAGGATGGATGGATAGTCCCTGTGGAACTTGTGGTACTCAGAGGCCACACAATATCCATGGCTACCCTCTGAAATGGCTCTTCAATCACAGGCAAAGGCATCAAAAGTGCTTTCACCTTGTCTCCTGCCTTGCCTACCTTTTGGCACTGCTCACAGTTCCTGCAGTACCCTGTTACATCTTTGGAAATTCCAGGCCAATATAAGTTCTGCATAATACGTCTGTTTGTACATTTTATGCCCATATCACCTGCAAAGGGAATATTATCATCTATGGCTAGAAATGCCAGATGGTAGGCTCTAGGTACTACCAACTGCTGTACCCTCTCACCTTCTAGCCCTCCCTCAGGAGTCCACTCTCTATACAGTAGCCCTTTGTCCCAGTATACAGAGTCCCCCTTCTCTTAAGAATCAGGTGCTTCACTAGCTATCTGCCTCAGGCCTTGCAATGTAGGGTCTGGGAGCTGAGCCTGTCTCAACTCTGTCTTTGTAACTCTCCCCAGCTCCCCTTCCACAGGAAGTCTGGCATCCTCTGACAGTGGTGCTTCACTGTCAGCCTGGGTACTACTTCTAACCTCTACCTTTGCATTCACTATGTCCAAGGGAATATCAGTACCCACAAACAGCTGTGGCTCACCTTCAGTCTCACTGCTACAGCATAGCTTCCTCCCTGAAGTAACCACCTCACCATTCCTGGGTGCAAGTATGTGGTCTGTCTGGGTCTACCCCAGGCTACCAGACTCACATGCTTGTCTCGAAGCCTGAGTGCGTGTAACTGCATAAATACATGGTACTGCCTCATCAAAATCCTTCCCTACCAGGACATCTGCAGGATGGTAGTTCAGCACCCCTGTTGTCTCAAGACAACCTACTATTGGCATTTTGTCTTTCCCACTTACTGGGTCTCTCACCTTTTGTTCCCCACCTTGCCTTCATGGACATCTGTATGCCACATGGCCCCACTGGTTGCATTCAAAACATTTAACCCTAGGTCAAGGACATGTACCGGGACTCGTGGCTTCCCCTGCTACTGGCAGATTCTGTTGGGGCAGTTTGGGCTGCCCACCATGGGTTCCTTTAGACCCATGAGCAGTACTGGGGGTCCCTTTCCTGTGCAGGGATGCCCAACTTACTTCCCTTCTTCCCCAACCCATCTGAAGTAGCACATTGTCTATCAACTAACCAGATCCTCATATCCTCAGGCAAAGTGCTAAGGGCTTGTTCTCTCACCAAAAGGTCTGCCAGCCCTCCAAAAGTGGTGACATGACATCCAGTCACCCACCTATGAAAATAAGTGCTCAGTTCAGCAACATATTCACACACACTTTCATCTGCCTTGTGTCTATGCTCACAAAACTTTTTTCTATACATTTCAGGTGTTAGCTTAAAATATTCTAACAAACAGTTCTTAACAGCAGTATAATCAAAACATTCATGATCAGAAATTTTAGACAACACAGTTACAGCTTTACCATGGAGTAAGGAGGTCAGAAACCATACCCAGAGCCTTTGGTCAACATCATACTGTTTACATACCATCTCAAACATATGAATGAAACTATCAAAATTATCCCACTCTGTAAACTGCAGAAGAAATTTACTGACCTTTTGTGCTTCTGGGGTCCAGTTACTCCCTTCCCCATTACCTCCATGACTCTGGTGAAGAGTCAGCATCTCCTTTTTGTGCTGCCTCTGCTGCTGCTTTTCCACAGCTTCCATTTCCAAACACCTGGCCTCCAACTCAAGTCTCTTTAGCGTCAGATGGATTTTTAAGTCTTCTGCACAAAGGTTGAGCTGTCCATTCCCCGTTGTACATCTCAGTGGCCCATCTGATCATCGTCCTGGTTTTGTGAACATTCTTTGTTCTGCAGTTTCGATGTCTCATTCTTTTCAGTTTCGGTCACGTTAATTCGGTAAACTGACATAGACATATATATATATATATATATATATATATATATATGTATATATATATATATATATATATATATGTGTGTGTGTGTGTATATATATATATATATATATATATATATATATTTATATATTTTTTTTTTTATATGATGGTGTTCTATGAATAAAAGATTTTACAAAATCTTACAAGTGCACTTTCCTGCTGTGTGGAGCTTATGGTGTGTTTCCTGGCTTATGACATCTGTTTTTCGCTTTCCTGGTACCTGTTTGATGTCCTTCACCAATGTTTTTTCTGGATAATTTTTCACTAGAGCAGGGTGTCCGATGATCCAACAAATCACCGGAACCACCACGATGGATAAAAAGATTTTATTATATAACAGAACGAGCGCTTTCACGCACCTAACAAGTGCGCTTCATCAGGTTACATTGAATGAAAATAAATGCTCCATTATATACTAAAAGGTACGCCCTAATTAACAGGCCACTTTTGGCGGGTGAACCAAATCCAATGAATCAATTTAAAATAAAAGTTATATACATCATTTAGAAACCCAAGTCCACTGAATCAGTTTAAAATATGGGTTATATATATCAATTGGAAAAGTCATAATTAAATAATAAAAAGCTATAACCAATATTTAAACAATAAGTTAAACTATTCATAAGGGTCGTATAAGGTTCCTTTTAGGTATACTTCAACTATAAAGGGATTGAACAACCTTCATAAACCGTTCTCAAATTTTGATATAGAGCATTGGTAAAACAATGTAGCGCATCCCCATAGATAACATTTCATCTGAAATCACATTAAAAGTAACACATCTAATTATTACATAAAGCTACAATGTTTCATAATTACATATGATAAAAACATAAATACAAACACATAGCTCTCAAACATTCTAATAAAAATATGAAATATAAAATCCATATATGCCTATGAAGCCAGTATACATAAAAACTATGCAAGAAAATCAGTTATGAAAAACGTGAAAATCAAAAGAAAAAGAATAAAGGAAAACAAACAAGAACAAACAAAAGAAGGCCAGAAAAAATCAATGAGGAAAGAGGATGAGGAAGGGAGGGGGGGGAAGGGGAAGGAAAGGAAAGGGAAGGGGAAGAAAAGGAAAAGAAGGGGACAAAGGGAAGTGAGGAAAAAGGAAAAGGACCAGAGGCTGAAAAACAGAAAGGCAAAAGTACAATGAGAAGAGTTAATGAATAGGGTGTACATCACCACCTGAGAAGTGACATACAACAAAATCACTATTATGTGAAAATTCAAACTCCCTAGGAACCTCTTTATATGGGTTATTAACCCTTCACATTCCTATAGAGATCAATTCATACTAGTATTGCCATACGAAGTAGATATAGCTCATTAAAAACCAAAAATTATTCACAATTCATATTCATAACAATACTGAGATTAGTAATTTTATCTGGGCCCCAAACTATATTTGCAGAGGGCTATTCATAGAAGAGCAGGTCTAATATTAAGGGATGTATTTAGGCCAGGTTCCATATGTGCCCTAAGTGTTAGAATCCATCTCAACTCATATAATTCTAGGGTCCCTATTGTATCACCTTCCCTCCTGCTAGGATACAAAACCTGTAGGACTCTAAAACTAAAAGAATGGGCCGGGAATGACTGACAATGTCTGGCTAGGACATTGTTGTCATTCATTTTCCGTATATCATATACGTGGTTGTAGACCCTATCCTTGAGCCTACGTGTCGTCAGGCCCACATAATATACCTCACAGCAAACACATGTGGCTAAGTAAATTACATTAGTGGTATCACATGTGGCATAGAAGTTCGGAGTAAACATGATGCCTAGTTCCCTATTTTCAAATCTCTGCTCTGTCGTGATATATTTACAGATACAACATTTCTTGCAAGGAAAAGTTCCTTGCCTAAAGTTGGCCCTTATATCAGTTGGTATGTACGCAACTTTCTCCTTACACAGTAATCTTTTCAAGTTAAAACAATTGCTGTATCTAAAACTAGGATTTTTACCTACCACATTGATCAATTCTTTGTTCATACTGAGCAATTTCCAGTTTTTGCTCAAAATCTCTTTGATATATCTGACATCATTAGTATATTTAATATCATATTGCACTATGCCCATCTGGGGTCTATGATGATGCCTATATGGAAATTCTCCTAGACAAGTTTCATGAGCAGTTGTACTACTATTTCTATAGCTCATGACCAACTGGGTGGGATATCCTCTGTTGATAAAGCATTTTGCTTGAAAATCCAAGAGGCGGTTACTCTCATTACCATTGTTACAGAGCCTGCTTACTCTAGTCATCTGGTTCTTTACTACATTAGAGAAAATATGCCTCGGGTGCATGCTCTCATAATGCAGTATGCCATTTTTCCAACATTGCTTCCTATATAAGGAAGTGGTAAACTCATTCTTATTATTTTTAGTTATGGTTACATCAAGGTAGTTGATACTAGTAAAAGAAAGCTCATATGTAAAACTCAAAAAGGAGGTAGTTGTCCCCATATAGCTAACAAAATCATGTAGAGAATCAACAGTACCATTCCAAAAAAGAATGATATCATCTACAAACCTCCTATAAAAAACGGCCTTGGTGACAAAATTCTCATCATTAAAAATATATGTCCTCTCCCATTGATAAACTGCTAAGTTCGCATAGGCATTCGCACAGGGGGTGCCCATGGCTACCCCCCATGTTTGCCTATACATTTTATCTTGAAACATAAAGATGTTGTTGTTTAATATTAGATCTAATAAAGTACAAATAACAAACTGATCATCATTGCTGGCATTATCACATTCATTAAGATGTCTCCTAACGGCCTCTATACCAAAATCATTTGGTATACTCGTAAATAGGCTCTTTATGTCAAGGGTGACCATAAGAGTATCAAAATTTATCTTATCAAGTAAAGAGACATTTTTAAGGTCTTCTAGCAGTTTAAATGAGTTTTTCAAAATGGTGGGTATCTTTTCAACCAATGGTCCAATTTTGGATTGTACATATTTTGAGGCATTCTCAGTAACCCAGAGTTTACCCGATACAATCGGCCGCATAGGTGGCGGATGTATCCCTTTGTGTACTTTTGGCAACCCTTTGATTATGGGAATTAACGGGGCCTCAATGTCAAGAAACTCATAAAGAGATTTATCAATGCATCTAGACATTAAAAGGTCGTATATTGTATCATGGACATTCCTAATGATTAGAGCAGCTTCTGTTTTACCTATTAATATATAAGCAGCATCATCATTCAACATCTCATTCATTAGGCTGTCATAACAAACAGAATCCATTATTACAACCCCCCCTCCTTTATCAGCGGGTCTGAATGTCAAGTTGTTATCTTTACATAGTGCATCCAGGCTGTGTTTCTGCGCCTCACTCAAATTCACGAAAAGTTTCTTGTGTCGCTTCTCTCTAAAATAAGCATAAATGTCAAATTCACAAGCTCTCTGGAAACACTCAACGGAATTCGGTAAGGGTGGCACAAACGTGCTCTTTCTTTTTAACGCCGTAGCATCATATTCAAGCATCGCATTAACAGAGTCTTTATAGAGAAGCTTGAGGGCCACCTTTCCAGTAAATTTGCGAAGCATGATTAGTGTATCTGATAGTTCACTCCCTCTGGATGGAATAAAGGAAAGCCCCCTGTTTAGTACAGAGCAATCAATCTCATTTAAGGATCTTGATGACATGTTAAAGAACAAAGTGTTCAAAATTTCTTCTTCCTGATTCCCCAGTTCTCGCCGGACATCTTGCGCTTGCCTCTTCCCCTGCTTGTTGAGCGCGTCTGTGTTCGATGCTTGTATGGAAGCGGGGAGTTTAAAGCAGTAACTGCTTTAGGGGCAACATTTAACTGGTACATCCCATCTTTAGGTCTAGCTCCTCCGGTCACTAAGTTTAAACCCTGTTGGTTACAAGGTAAGGAGGAGGTCGACAATGCTATATCCACTTCAGATTGTGACATGAACAGAACACTACTGTTAGATGCATTGTTAGTAGGCTCAGTTCGGCTGGTCGTGTCATTAGAGACTGCACTGTTCTGTTCATTGGTCTCACTTGAAGCAACCGCTTCATTAAATCTTGGCCATAGAAAAATATGGCCAGATTGAAAATCGTTACAGTCACGTTTTAGCTTTCTAAGTTTGATTTGTTCCAGCTTATTACTGTAAAAGGTTACTTGTTTCAGCATGTTGTTTAGTCTGGTCATACAAAAGTCACTTTTATATTGAGAAATCAAATTCTTATGCTCACCTTCAACCTTGTTTATAAGATCATCCTCTATAGGCTGAAAGTATTCAATAAGGAGCCTTAGATAGTTGTTTCCAAGATCCAGATTCAACTGTTGCCATCTCCGCAGGAGCTCAGGATGCGCCTCCCCATAGCTCGGCATGCAGAGAACCCGCATGCCTCGCGGGATGACTTTGAAGTGCAAGCACGCCTCCAGGTGCTTCCTCTGCCATATAAGCCTGTGGAGCTTGTAAAGATCATTTTCTAAGCTCCTTAGCGCTACATAAAACTCTTGCACATTTTCCGTGTTGGTATTCACCGCCAACGGAGTGGTAGCTTTGTTATCATAATTAAGAAGAGAGTTCTCTCTTTGATGAAACAGTTCATTCCAGTTAGTAGCAACATCTGTATTACCAGAAAAGTGCTAAGGGCTTGTTCTCTCACCAAAAGGTCTGCCAGCCCTCCAAAAGTGGTGACATGACATCCAGTCACCCACCTATGAAAATAAGTGCTCAGTTCAGCAACATATTCACACACACTTTCATCTGCCTTGTGTCTATGCTCACAAAACTTTTTTCTATACATTTCAGGTGTTAGCTTAAAAAATTCTAACAAACAGTTCTTAACAGCAGTATAATCAAAACATTCATGATCAGAAATTTTAGACAACACAGTTACAGCTTTACCATGGAGTAAGGAGGTCAGAAACCATACCCAGAGCCTTTGGTCAACATCATACTGTTTACATACCATCTCAAACATATGAATGAAACTATCAAAATTATCCCACTCTGTAAACTGCAGAAGAAATTTACTGACCTTTTGTGCTTCTGGGGTCCAGTTACTCCCTTCCCCATTACCTCCATGACTCTGGTGAAGAGTCAGCATCTCCTTTTTGTGCTGCCTCTGCTGCTGCTTTTCCACAGCTTCCATTTCCAAACACCTGGCCTCCAACTCAAGTCTCTTTAGCGTCAGATGGATTTTTAAGTCTTCTGCACAAAGGTTGAGCTGTCCATTCCCCGTTGTACATCTCAGTGGCCCATCTGATCATCATCCTGGTTTTGTGAACATTCTTTGTTCTGCAGTTTCGATGTCTCATTCTTTTCAGTTTCGGTCACATGTTAATTCGGTAAACTGACATAGACATATATATATATATATATATATATATATATATATGTGTGTGTGTGTATATATATATATATATATATATATATATTTTTTTTTTATATGATGGTGTTCTATGAATAAAAGATTTTACAAAATCTTACAAGTGCACTTTCCTGCTGTGTGGAGCTTATGGTGTGTTTCCTGGCTTATGACATCTGTTTTTCGCTTTCCTGGTACCTGTTTGATGTCCTTCACCAATGGTTTTTCTGGATAATTTTTCACTAGAGCAGGGTGTCCCTGAGGGTTAACTTCTCCTTCATGCCTAAGGTGGTAAACAAGAGTTCCCTCAACCAGGTCATCAACCTGCCTACTTTCTTTCCCAACCCACAGAACAGGAGGAAAATACTCTTGCACTCCCTTGATGTATACAAACAGCTGAGATTTTATTTTAACAAAACTAAATCTATTTTTAAGTCAGACCAATTGCTTGTCTCATGGACTCCAAACTGAGCCAGCCAATATCTAAACAAACAATTGCAAGCTGGGTATTTAAGTTTATCTCCTTTTGTAAGTTCATCTCCTTTTGTTATTTACTTCATGGCAAATCATTGCCCACCTTCCCTTGAGCTTACTCTACCAGTACAGTGGCTTCCTCAGGGGCTTTCTACAAAGGGATTGATGCCAGGACAATCCTGGAAACTCCCACCTGGTTTTCTGGGCACACTGTCACCAAATATTATAGAATTGATGCCTTTTCATGATCCAGAGCTGCCTTTGCTAGGTTAGTTCTTTCTAGACTCTTAAACAGTTATTTCCATTAATCATTCTACCTTCTTTCCCTTGAGTACGGGGAATTACCCATCTGTTTGGAATACTGCAACAGTGATCTGACTCAGAACGTAGTATGGATGTGTAAGAACTCATCATAACAGTATAAGGCCTACCAATTACTGTTGCAGTATTCCTTCCCACCTTCCATACCCATTTATATACCATCTTTTCTCTTTTACTGCCCTGTCTGCAGGACTCTAGAACCGAAAGGACTCCTCTCACTCCCAGTTTGGCCCCTCCTAGTTGACCAGTCTCTGTCAGAGGTCTTCAGGCTGCTGGATTGGAGATGCACTGAGGATCCACACTCATACATCTGCTTATGCCACAATGCTAGTGAGATGAGGTCATAGAGCAGACCTACAATCCAGAGAAGGTTAAGCTTTGATGTCCTGCCAAGATGTCAGTGATGAAAACCCATCTGTTTAGAATACTGTAACAGTGATTAGTAGGGCATTGAGTTATGTTAAGTTCTTACACAGCCGTACTTTCTCTGAGGGCTCTTGGACCCTTATTTTTCCTCCTCCCAGGTTAGGTAAGCTTTGGGAATCTACATATACACCAGTAAGACAGTGTGTTTTTGAACGTAGTACAGTTGTGTGCAAGCCCTACTTACTTTACTGGCAATACCCACCCACCATTCCCCCTTTTTTGGATGTACATAATTTGGTGTTGGACTTGCTGTTGAGTTATGCTCAGTGGCCTTTATTGTTGTGTATGCGTGCTTTGATTTTGGTAGGTGTTTTCAAAGCTTGCGTTTTTATCATCTTTTCCTGCTGGACCCTAGAAAACAGAAAGGGTCCTGTCTGTGGGTCTGAAAGACAGTCCCTGTACTGCCAGGTGACTGATCCATCACACCCATAGGCAGGCAGTGGGAGGGACTCTCAGGTTCTATAGACTACTAGAGGACGGGTAGCAGGGCAATAGTACCCATATGCTAGTAAGGCAGTGTTTTCCACAAACGTACTATTACAGGTAAGTAAGACTTGCATAACTGTACTTTATCCATAATACTAATGCTTAGTAAAGTGAAAATCATAACACTACCCTTTATCATGGACCTCCTAACCCAGAACGAGGAGTCTGTTTTTCATCCCAGCTTGAAAGCACTGAAACTAGCAACATGAATGAATGGCTACTGATGCCATATAAGCAATTATAGGTTCATAGGTGTTTACTAGGCTAATGGGCCTAGAGCCTTTATACAAGCCTAGCCCATAGGATTACCCTGGCATTGTGCCACCCAACCTTAGTTCCCAGTGCCTCTGTTGAGTAGAGCAGCATTCAGTTGCTACCTGTTTGCTATTTACTTCTGATTTTCATTGGATCCTTCACTTTATATTATTTCTTTTATTTTTTGGCACATTCAGTTACTACCTGATTTCTATCTACTTCTAGTTTGATTTCCATTCCCGCTTGATGCTGATATGCTTTTGCTAGATTAAGCAGGGAAGTCATCTTAGATTTATTCTCCTCATGTTTCAAAACTTTCACTATGTTTGGGTCTTGGGAGACCAGCAGATATGTATGCAGTCCCTCTATCACAGGTCTATACATGTAATCAATTTCAAGGAGGCCCATACATCCTTCAGAATGTGGAATAAATAATCTTGGTATACAGTGATTTTTATAAATCATTTGATGAGCATGAAGCATCCTTCTTGTTTGAGATATTATGGATTGATTATCTACACAAACACACTTCAGCTCAGTAGAATCCACAAGCTACTAACTTAAACAGATTTCATTAAAACAGTCCTGAGGTGGGTACTTTTGCATAGATGTACACACTGAACAGCTGAAAACATTCACATAAAGCGTAACTGCATAATAATGCATGTCAGGTAGAAAATATGTTACACTACTAAACAATGAACACTTTAAACAACTGAAAAGTAGAAGTACGCATGGCAAGTAGTAAGCATTCTCATAAAACAATTATTCATACAATGCACAACAGATAGTTGAAAAAAATGCATTTACAGTATGTATACTCATGCCACAAAGCAAATAGTTTAAAATAATACACTTACAGCAAGTGGACAGACATACCGTGAGGCCAGCAGTGGAGGACTACCTATTTTAAAAATGGTGCCCATTGGTTTGGAGGTAGAAGTAAACTCACACTGGATATGGATTGGGGAGGGACCACAGGAGGACTTGTAAGAAAAAAGCAAATGGATGTTACTGGGCAGATATTTGGGAGGGGAGGGACCAGAGGAGCACCAGTAAGAAAAAGCAAAAGGTTGTTGCTAGGCAGATATCTGAAAGAGCCAAATTCCAGGTATGTGCAAGTAAAAACAATCAATTGCTCTGAACTATTGGCTTCTTAGTATTAGATTCATTTGTCCATTAAGCTATAACACAAATTATTTTCATAGGACATCCTATCCATACTGAAAGAAACCTGAAAACTAAATACCAGGAAATCATATGTAGGCAAATGTAAAAGAGATGTTCTGTTTGGTACAAAGGTAGTGATATTTTACCCACAGAAGCTAAATTGGAGCAGATACTAAAATCTCTCTCTCTCCTGTACAAGAAAATACTGCCTTATTCTAGCCTAAAGGTAAACACTATCTGCTGACCTTCCCATGTCCATTCCAGTGTATGTTCACCCCCACATGAAGCAATTACTAAAAAGGTGCTGCATCTCAGACCTCCCAAGCCAGGTGCATCTCTGAGTTACAAGTCCTGACATGCAAAGTACCCTTCCTAATTTTCCTTAGGGACAGAATTACCTTAAGAACTAACTCCTCCTCCTTATTGAAGTTGGTGTCAGAGGTTTCCTTAAAACAAGCTATTCATCTTCCTGTTTTCTTCCATAATACACAGAACAAGGGTGACTAAATACTTCATTTCTGTATGTGCATAGACAACTAAAATTTGAATTATACATGACAAAATATCCTAACAGATATCACCAGCAGTTGGTGACTTTTGCAGAAGGTAAATGGGAAAGATCAGAGGACAAATGGATTATTTCAAAAAGGATTGCTATCTATATTTCCTTTAGTTACTCTCAGCATGGCAGATACCTGGCAGAGTCAAAGCCCATTCAACAAGAGCACAAACCACCACAACAGTATTTTTGAAAGGGACCCCTACTCAGGCCATCCTAGAAGCAGTTAGTTGATCCTCTGTACACACCTTCAAACACTATCTTGGTGGCATATCAAGAGTTAGGTTTGCCTCTGCCATCCTATGGATTCTACTGTCCCTGGACAAAAATTCCACCCAACCTCCTAGACAGAAAAGCTTTGAGAATCTTCCCAAGACTTAGTGCTGCAACACTGACTAAGATGAACATCATACTGTTATGTAAGTAACTTGCCATATTTCTAGATGTTCCAGTAGATCAATGTTGCAGTACATTTCCCCTTCCTTCTACCCATCTTCTGTTCTACTCTCGGTATGGGGTGGGTTTCTTACCTATTCGTCATCTTGTGTCTCACACACCCTCACCCTCAAGGCTGTCAGTTGTCATTAGGGTTAGTAAGAAAGGCTCCATCTGAGGAAAATTATATTGTGGTACCTTGGACAAAGACCTGAAGATGGTACCTGCCAATGTACCTTTATACCACTGATGTCAGATGGCAAAGGAGGCCTGCCAGCTAGGAGATGGAGAAAGATTGTGGTATTTGGGCCAGAGGTGTGCATCTGCATGGCAAGAAATTCCAAAACTTAGTACTGCAACGTTGAACTACCCGAACGCCTCCAATTATGAGTTACGTACACAACTGTAATTTACTTATAGCATATTACTTCCACAAGAAAAAGTACTTCACTACTACTCTTACATTTTTTTGGAGTAAAACCTATACGTCATTGCAAGGAATGTGCAAGAAAAACAAAATACAAAACGAACAGATTATTTTATAATGTCTTTTAGTCTAATGCTTCCTCCTTTGCACGTCACAACCTAGGAGAGGTAGTGAAGTACTTTTTCTTGTGGAAATTGAGGGGTTTATGATGGTTTTAAAAGGAGCTCTTAAAAACATAAACTTATTGTTTGAACCTAAGGTATGGTTGGAAATTTCTTACAGTTTTCTTCGCTATAAGTAAATACGGTTTAAGAAAGTACAATTCTCATTTTCCTCCAATGTTTCTCGTAGTCCACACCTAGTCAATTCCATGTTTCATATCTGGAGCTGGATAGATAAAATAGTGTTTGTCAAAAAAGTTATGCATTCTTATTGAATCCTTGAGCAACACTCCTTATTGGTTTTAGTGGTTCAGTGGTTGGTCAGCTTGTCTCCTTGCAGCTCTGTTTTCCTAAAAAACAAATGATAAGAATGGCTGAAGACCTTATTACTCTAGGGGAAGCCAGCCTTCTCCCTCTAAGAGACCTAGAACTGATTTTCCTTCTGATTCTTCTGATCAGGATTCTGAAATTTCTGTTTCTTCTGATGATCGGGAATTGACTTATCTACCAATGAGGATTCTGATGCAGAAGACTCCATACCCACTGATTCCCCTCCAGAAGATTTTTCTTTTGGTGAAACCTTGCACACTCTTAGGGGACATTTCCGCTGGGAGAGCCTGGATTACTCTGACTCCAAAAAGAGGCTAAGGGAATTCTTACTCCTACCTCAACACAGGCCTTTAGCTATCCCTCCTGTACTGGACATTGTAGACGATGCCTTCTTGGAATCTAGCCTGGCCTCAGACACTTTACCTCCGGCTCCCAGAAAACCTGACAGGTATTACAGAGTACCTTACTCTCACAAGTTCCTCTTTAAGAATCCTACTGCGGACCCAGAGACCATTTCACAGGGACCCAAAGGCATTAAGGCTACTACTGCCAAAAACCCTACCCCCTCTGATAGAGATTCTAGGGCCCTGGACAGATGGGGTAAGAAGGTACTTTGCTACTTTGGCCATTAGGGTCTTAAACTACCAGTTTCATATGTTAAAGTATCAGCAGCATATTATTGGACTACTTAAACAGAAAATGATGTTGATTGCTGACTGTGCTGAAAATAAAGAATTACAGGATTTAATGCATTCTGCTGAACAAGTTGGTAAACATACTTTGCAATGTGGTTTTGACTCTTTAGAAGCATCTTGCAGGGCTGCTGTCACTGACTCTTTTCTTAGAAGGTATGCTTGGCTTAAGGAGCAAAATTTGCCAGATCATGTTAAAGCTAAATTACTGGATGCTCCCTTAAACCAAAACCGCCTGTTTGGCAACAAAGCAGAAGTACTTAAAAAGATGGAGGAAAAAGCTAAATCTATGCAAACTGTTAAAGATTTCCTGCAACTACAGCCTTCCAGATTTAGTAGACATTGGCTTTCTAAGAATTGATCATTTTCTGTCTCTTCCTGGCCTTCTCAGTCCAAACCCAGGAACAGCAGACCACCTAGGCTACAGTCTCAAGGTACTCACAGGCCTAAGCAGTGGGGGGCTCCCACTTCCAAAGCCGGAAGTAGTAAGACACCCCCTTATGGTAAACCATCACAATGACATAACCTTAATCCTTCCAAGCCCTGCTCAACTGTCTTCTCCCTTAGGGGGAAAAATCGCCCAGCATGTAAAAAAAAACTGGGAACTCATTACCCAAGACAAATGGGTTTTAAACATAGTTTCCCAAGGATACAGATTTCAATTCCACTCCTTACCAACCCCACACAGTTGGCCAGACCTACCCCCAAATTAGTGGGCAGAGGCTCAACAGCAGGTTCTCTCACTTCTAAGTATCAGGGCTATTCAACCTGTCCCAGAGGAGGAATGGGGACAAGGTTTTTACTTGACTTTTCCTGGTACCCAGGAAGACAACTCCTGGCATCCTATCCTGGACCTGTCTATTCTAAACACTTATTTGGTAATCCCAAAATTCAAAATGCTAACTCTTCATCAGCTACTTCCCATGCTAGGCAAAAATGCCTGGTTGGCAACATTGACTTAAAGGAAGCTTACCTGCACATCCCAATAAGGGAATCTTGCAGGAAATACCTATGCTTCAGAGCAGGCTACATGCACTATCAGTTCTCTGTATTGCCCTTTGGCTTATCTAATGCACCCAGGGTATTCACAAAGTGCCTAGCTCCAGTCATTGCATTCTGCAGGCAAAGAAATATTCAAATATACCCATACCTGGACGATTGTCTAATTCAGACAGAAAGCCAGGACATACTATTACATCATCTGGCATTTGTAAAGAAACTGCTAACCTCACTGGGGTACAACATTGCACTATGCCCATCTGGGGTCTATAATGATGCCTATGTGGAAATTCTCCTAGACAAGTTTCATGACTAGTTGTACTACTATTTCTATAGCTCATGACCAACTGGGTGGGATATCCTCTGTTGATAAAGCATTTTGCTTGAAAATCCAAGAGGCGGTTACTCTCATTACCATTGTTACAGAGCCTGCTTACTCTAATCATCTGGTTCTTTACTACATTAGAGAAAATATGCCTCGGGTGCATGCTTTCATAATGCAGTATGCCATTTTTCCAACATTGCTTCCTATACAAGGAAGTGGTAAACTCATTCTTATTATTTTTAGTTATGGTTACATCAAGGTAGTTGATACTAGTAAAAGAAAGCTCATATGTAAAACTCAAAAAGGAGTTAGTTGTCCCCATATAGCTAACAAAATCATGTAGAGAATCAACAGTACCATTCCAAAAA
This sequence comes from Protopterus annectens, assembly GCF_019279795.1. Lineage (NCBI taxonomy): Eukaryota > Metazoa > Chordata > Ceratodontiformes > Protopteridae > Protopterus > Protopterus annectens. Next base: position 239,446,571 of record NC_056733.1, on the reverse strand, counting down.
AGAATGATATCATCTACAAACCTCCTATAAAAAACGGCCTTGGTGACAAAATTCTCATCATTAAAAATATATGTCCTCTCCCATTGATAAACTGCTAAGTTCGCATAGGCATTCGCACAGGGGGTGCCCATGGCTACCCCCCATGTTTGCCTATACATTTTATCTTGAAACATAAAGATGTTGTTGTTTAATATTAGATCTAATAAAGTACAAATAACAAACTGATCATCATTGCTGGCATTATCACATTCATTAAGATGCCTCCTAACGGCCTCTATACCAAAATCATTCGGTATACTCGTAAATAGGCTCTTTATGTCAAGCGTGACCATAAGAGTATCAGAATTTATCTTATCAAGTAAAGAGACATTTTTAAGGTCTTCTAGCAGTTTAAATGAGTTTTTCAAGATGGTGGGTATCATTTCAACCAATGGTCCAATTTTGGATTGTACATATTTTGAGGCATTCTCAGTAACCCAGAGTTTACCCGATACAATCGGCCGCATAGGTGGCGGATGTATCCCTTTGTGTACTTTTGGCAACCCTTTGATTATGGGAATTAACGGGGCCTCAATGTCAAGAAACTCATAAAGAGATTTATCAATGCATCTAGACATTAAAAGGTCGTATATTGTATCATGGACATTCCTAATGATTAGGGCAGCTTCAGTTTTACCTATTAATATATAAGCAGCATCATCATTCAACATCTCATTCATTAGGCTGTCATAACAAACAGAATCCATTATTACAACCCCCCCTCCTTTATCAGCGGGTCTGAATGTCAAGTTGTTATCTTTACATAGTGCAACCAGGCTGTGTTTCTGCGCCTCACTCAAATTCACGAAAAGTTTCTTGTGCCGCTTCTCTCTAAAATAAGCATAAATGTCAAATTCACAAGCTCTCTGGAAACACTCAACGGAATTCGGTAAGGGTGGCACAAACGTGCTCTTTCTTTTTAACGCCGTAGCATCATATTCAAGCATCGCATTAACAGAGTCTTTATAGAGAAGCTTGAGGGCCACCTTTCTAGTAAATTTGCGAAGCATGATTAGTGTATCTGATAGTTCACTCCCTCTGGATGGAATAAAGGAAAGCCCCCTGTTTAGTACAGAGCAATCAATCTCATTTAAGGATCTTGATGACATGTTAAAGAACAAAGTGTTCAAAATTTCTTCTTCCTGATTCCCCAGTTCTCGCCGGACATCTTGCGCTTGCCTCTTCCCCTGCTTGTTGAGCGCGTCTGTGTTCGATGCTTGTATGGAAGCGGGGAGTTTAAAGCAGTAACTGCTTTAGGGGCAACATTTAACTGGTACATCCCATCTTTAGGTCTAGCTCCTCCGGTCACTAAGTTTAAACCCTGTTGGTTACAAGGTAAGGAGGAGGTCGACAATGCTATATCCACTTCAGATTGTGACATGAACAGAACACTACTGTTAGATGCATTGTTAGTAGGCTCAGTTCGGCTGGTCGTGCTGGTCGTGTCATTAGAGACTGCACTGTTCTGTTCATTGGTCTCACTTGAAGCAACCGCTTCATTAAATCTTGGCCATAGAAAAATATGGCCAGATTGAAAATCGTTACAGTCACGTTTTAGCTTTCTAAGTTTAATATGTTCCAGCTTATTACTGTAAAAAGTTACTTGTTTCAGCATGTTGTTTAGTCTGGTCATACAAAAGTCACTTTTATATTGAGAAATCAAATTCTTATGCTCACCTTCAACCTTGTTTATAAGATCATCCTCTATAGGCTGAAAGTACTCAATGAGAAGCCTTAGATAGTTGTTTCCAAGATCCAGATTCAACTGTTGCCATCTCCGCAGGAGCTCCGGATGCGCCTCACCATAGCTCGGCATGCAGAAAACCCGCATGCCTCGCGGGATGACTTTGAAGTGCAAGCACGCCTCCAGGTGCTTCCTCTGCCATATAAGCCTGTGGAGCTTGTAAAGATCATTTTCTAAGCTCCTTAGCGCTACATAAAACTCTTGCACATTTTCCGTGTTGGTATTCACCGCCAACGGAGTGGTAGCTTTGTTATCATAATTAAGAAGAGAGTTCTCTCTTTGATGAAACAGTTCATTCCAGTTAGTAGCAACATCTGTATTACCAGAAAAGTGCTAAGGGCTTGTTCTCTCACCAAAAGGTCTGCCAGCCCTCCAAAAGTGGTGACATGACATCCAGTCACCCACCTATGAAAATAAGTGCTCAGTTCAGCAACATATTCACACACACTTTCATCTGCCTTGTGTCTATGCTCACAAAACTTTTTCTATAAATTTCAGGTGTTAGCATAAAATTCTAACAAACAGTTCTTAACAGCAGTATAATCAAAACATTCATGATCAGAAATTTTAGACAACACAGTTACAGCTTTACCATGGAGTAAGGAGGTCAGAAACCATACCCAGAGCCTTTGGTCAACATCATACTGTTTACATACCATCTCAAACATATGAATGAAACTATCAAAATTATCCCACTCTGTAAACTGCAGAAGAAATTTACTGACCTTTTGTGCTTCTGGGGTCCAGTTACTCCCTTCCCCATTACCTCCATGACTCTGGTGAAGAGTCAGCATCTCCTTTTTGTGCTGCCTCTGCTGCTGCTTTTCCACAGCTTCCATTTCCAAACACCTGGCCTCCAACTCAAGTCTCTTTAGCGTCAGATGGATTTTTAAGTCTTCTGCACAAAGGTTGAGCTGTCCATTCCCCGTTGTACATCTCAGTGGCCCATCTGATCATCGTCCTGGTTTTGTGAACATTCTTTGTTCTGCAGTTTCGATGTCTCATTCTTTTCAGTTTCGGTCACATGTTAATTCGGTAAACTGACATATATATATGTGTGTGTGTGTGTGTGTGTATATATATATATATATATATATATTTTTTTTTTTATATGATGGTGTTCTATGAATAAAAGATTTTACAAAATCTTACAAGTGCACTTTCCTGCTGTGTGGAGCTTATGGTGTGTTTCCTGGCTTATGACATCTGTTTTTCGCTTTCCTGGTACCTGTTTGATGTCCTTCACCAATGGTTTTTCTGGATAATTTTTCACTAGAGCAGGGTGTCCCTGAGGGTTAACTTCTCCTTCATGCCTAAGGTGGTAAACAAGAGTTCCCTCAACCAGGTCATCAACCTGCCTACTTTCTTTCCCAACCCACAGAACAGGAGGAAAATACTCTTGCACTCCCTTGATGTATACAAACAGCTGAGATTTTATTTTAACAAAACTAAATCTATTTTTAAGTCAGACCAATTGCTTGTCTCATGGACTCCAAACTGAGCCAGCCAATATCTAAACAAACAATTGCAAGCTGGGTATTTAAGTTTATCTCCTTTTGTAAGTTCATCTCCTTTTGTTATTTACTTCATGGCAAATCATTGCCCACCTTCCCTTGAGCTTACTCTACCAGCACAGTGGCTTCCTCAGGGGCTTTCTACAAAGGGATTGATGCCAGGACAATCCTGGAAACTCCCACCTGGTTTTCTGGGCACACTGTCACCAAATATTATAGAATTGATGCCTTTTCATGATCCAGAGCTGCCTTTGCTAGGTTAGTTCTTTCTAGACTCTTAAACAGTTATTTCCATTAATCATTCTACCTTCTTTCCCTTGAGTACGGGGAATTACCCATCTGTTTGGAATACTGCAACAGTGATCTGACTCAGAACGTAGTATGGATGTGTAAGAACTCATCATAACAGTATAAGGCCTACCAATTACTGTTGCAGTATTCCTTCCCACCTTCCATACCCATTTATATACCATCTTTTTCTCTTTTACTGCCCTGTCTGCAGGACTCTAGAACCGAAAGGACTCCTCTCACTCCCAGTTTGGCCCCTCCTAGTTGACCAGTCTCTGTCAGAGGTCTTCAGGCTGCTGGATTGGAGATGCACTGAGGATCCACACTCATACATCTGCTTATGCCACAATGCTAGTGAGATGAGGTCATAGAGCAGACCTACAATCCAGAGAAGGTTAAGCTTTGATGTCCTGCCAAGATGTCAGTGATGAAAACCCATCTGTTTAGAATACTGTAACAGTGATTAGTAGGGCATTGAGTTATGTTAAGTTCTTACACAGCCGTACTTTCTCTGAGGGCTCTTGGACCCTTATTTTTCCTCCTCCCAGGTTAGGTAAGCTTTGGGAATCTACATATACACCAGTAAGACAGTGTGTTTTTGAACGTAGTACAGTTGTGTGCAAGCCCTACTTACTTTACTGGCAATACCCACCCACCATTCCCCCTTTTTTGGATGTACATAATTTGGTGTTGGACTTGCTGTTGAGTTATGCTCAGTGGCCTTTATTGTTGTGTATGCGTGCTTTGATTTTGGTAGGTGTTTTCAAAGCTTGCGTTTTTATCATCTTTTCCTGCTGGACCCTAGAAAACAGAAAGGGTCCTGTCTGTGGGTCTGAAAGACAGTCCCTGTACTGCCAGGTGACTGATCCATCACACCCATAGGCAGGCAGTGGGAGGGACTCTCAGGTTCTATAGACTACTAGAGGATGGGTAGCAGGGCAATAGTACCCATATGCTAGTAAGGCAGTGTTTTCCACAAACGTACTATTACAGGTAAGTAAGACTTGCATAACTGTACTTTATCCATAATACTAATGCTTAGTAAAGTGAAAATCATAACACTACCCTTTATCATGGACCTCCTAACCCAGAACGAGGAGTCTGTTTTTCATCCCAGCTTGAAAGCACTGAAACTAGCAACATGAATGAATGGCTACTGATGCCATATAAGCAATTATAGGTTCATAGGTGTTTACTAGGCTAATGGGCCTAGAGCCTTTATACAAGCCTAGCCCATAGGATTACCCTGGCATTGTGCCACCCAACCTTAGTTCCCAGTGCCTCTGTTGAGTAGAGCAGCATTCAGTTGCTACCTGTTTGCTATTTACTTCTGATTTTCATTGGATCCTTCACTTTATATTATTTCTTTTATTTTTTGGCACATTCAGTTACTACCTGATTTCTATCTACTTCTAGTTTGATTTCCATTCCGCTTGATGCTGATATGCTTTTGCTAGATTAAGCAGGAAGTCATCTTAGATTTATTCTCCTCATGTTTCAAAACTTTCACTATGTTTGGGTCTTGGGAGACCAGCAGATATGTATGCAGTCCCTCTATCACAGGTCTATACATGTAATCAATTTCAAGGAGGCCCATACATCCTTCAGAATGTGGAATAAATAATCTTGGTATACAGTGATTTTTATAAATCATTTGATGAGCATGAAGCATCCTTCTTGTTTGAGATATTATGGATTGATTATCTACACAAACACACTTCAGCTCAGTAGAATCCACAAGCTACTAACTTAAACAGATTTCATTAAAACAGTCCTGAGGTGGATACTTTTGCATAGATGTACACACTGAACAGCTGAAAACATTCACATAAAGCGTAACTGCATAATAATGCATGTCAGGTAGAAAATATGTTACACTACTAAACAATGAACACTTTAAACAACTGAAAAGTAGAAGTACGCATGGCAAGTAGTAAGCATTCTCATAAAACAATTATTCATACAATGCACAACAGATAGTTGAAAAAAATGCATTTACAGTATGTATACTCATGCCACAAAGCAAATAGTTTAAAATAATACACTTACAGCAAGTGGACAGACACACCGTGAGGCCAGCAGTGGAGGACTACCTATTTTAAAAATGGTGCCCATTGGTTTGGAGGTAGAAGTAAACTCACACTGGATATGGATTGGGGAGGGACCACAGGACGACTTGTAAGAAAAAAGCAAATGGATGTTACTGGGCAGATATTTGGGAGGGGAGGGACCAGAGGAGCACCAGTAAGAAAAAGCAAAAGGTTGTTGCTAGGCAGATATCTGAAAGAGCCAAATTCCAGGTATGTGCAAGTAAAAACAATCAATTGCTCTGAACTATTGGCTTCTTAGTATTAGATTCATTTGTCCATTAAGCTATAACACAAATTATTTTCATAGGACATCCTATCCATACTGAAAGAAACCTGAAAACTAAATACCAGGAAATCATATGTAGGCAAATGTAAAAGAGATGTTCTGTTTGGTACAAAGGTAGTGATATTTTACCCACAGAAGCTAAATTGGAGCAGATACTAAAATCTCTCTCTCTCCTGTACAAGAAAATACTGCCTTATTCTAGCCTAAAGGTAAACACTATCTGCTGACCTTCCCATGTCCATTCCAGTGTATGTTCACCCCCACATGAAGCAATTACTAAAAAGGTGCTGCATCTCAGACCTCCCAAGCCAGGTGCATCTCTGAGTTACAAGTCCTGACATGCAAAGTACCCTTCCTAATTTTCCTTAGGGACAGAATTACCTTAAGAACTAACTCCTCCTCCTTATTGAAGTTGGTGTCAGAGGTTTCCTTAAAACAAGCTATTCATCTTCCTGTTTTCTTCCATAATACACAGAACAAGGGTGACTAAATACTTCATTTCTGTATGTGCATAGACAACTAAAATTTGAATTATACATGACAAAATATCCTAACAGATATCACCAGCAGTTGGTGACTTTTGCAGAAGGTAAATGGGAAAGATCAGAGGACAAATGGATTATTTCAAAAGGATTGCTATCTATATTTCCTTTAGTTACTCTCAGCATGGCAGATACCTGGCAGAGTCAAAGCCCATTCAACAAGAGCACAAACCACCACAACAGTATTTTTGAAAGGGACCCCTACTCAGGCCATCCTAGAAGCAGTTAGTTGATCCTCTGTACACACCTTCAAACACTATCTTGGTGGCATATCAAGAGTTAGGTTTGCCTCTGCCATCCTATGGATTCTACTGTCCCTGGACAAAAATTCCACCCAACCTCCTAGACAGAAAAGCTTTGAGAATCTTCCCAAGACTTAGTGCTGCAACACTGACTAAGATGAACATCATACTGTTATGTAAGTAACTTGCCATATTTCTAGATGTTCCAGTAGATCAATGTTGCAGTACATTTCCCCTTCCTTCTACCCATCTTCTGTTCTACACTCGGTATGGGGTGGGTTTCTTACCTATTCGTCATCTTGTGTCTCACACACCCTCACCCTCAAGGCTGTCAGTTGTCATTAGGGTTAGTAAGAAAGGCTCCATCTGAGGAAAATTACATTCTGGTACCTTGGACAAAGACCTGAAGATGGTACCTGCCAATGTACCTTTATACCACTGATGTCAGATGGCAAAGGAGGCCTGCCAGCTAGGAGATGGAGAAAGATTGTGGTATTTGGGCCAGAGGTGTGCATCTGCATGGCAAGAAATTCCAAAACTTAGTACTGCAACGTTGAACTACCCGAACGCCTCCAATTATGAGTTACGTACACAACTGTAATTTACTTATAGCATATTACTTCCACAAGAAAAAGTACTTCACTACTACTCTTACATTTTTTTGGAGTAAAACCTATACGTCATTGCAAGGAATGTGCAAGAAAAACAAAATACAAAACGAACAGATTATTTTATAATGTCTGTTTTTAGTCTAATGCTTCCTCCTTTGCACGTCACAACCTAGGAGAGGTAGTGAAGTACTTTTTCTTGTGGAAATTGAGGGGTTTATGATGGTTTTAAAAGGAGCTCTTAAAAACATAAACTTATTGTTTGAACCTAAGGTATGGTTGGAAATTTCTTACAGTTTTCTTCGCTATAAGTAAATACGGTTTAAGAAAGTACAATTCTCATTTTCCTCCAATGTTTCTCGTAGTCCACACCTAGTCAATTCCATGTTTCATATCTGGAGCTGGATAGATAAAATAGTGTTTGTCAAAAAAGTTATGCGTTCTTATTGAATCCTTGAGCAACACTCCTTATTGGTTTTAGTGGTTCAGTGGTTGGTCAGCTTGTCTCCTTGCAGCTCTGTTTTCCTAAAACAAATGATAAGAATGGCTGAAGACCTTATTACTCTAGGGGAAGCCAGCCTTCTCCCTCTAAGAGACCTAGAACTGATTTTCCTTCTGATTCTTCTGATCAGGATTCTGAAATTTCTGTTTCTTCTGATGATCGGGAATTGACTTATCTACCAATGAGGATTCTGATGCAGAAGACTCCATACCCACTGCTTCCCCTCCAGAAGATTTTTCTTTTGGTGAAACCTTGCACACTCTTAGGGGACATTTCCGCTGGGAGAGCCTGGATTACTCTGACTCCAAAAAGAGGCTAAGGGAATTCTTACTCCTACCTCAACACAGGCCTTTAGCTATCCCTCCTGTACTGGACATTGTAGACGATGCCTTCTTGGAATCTAGCCTGGCCCCAGACACTTTACCTCCGGCTCCCAGAAAACCTGACAGGTATTACAGAGTACCTTACTCTCACAAGTTCCTCTTTAAGAATCCTACTGCGGACCCAGAGACCATTTCACAGGGACCCAAAGGCATTAAGGCTACTACTGCCAAAAACCCTACCCCCTCTGATAGAGATTCTAGGGCCCTGGACAGATGGGGTAAGAAGGTACTTTGCTACTTTGGCCATTAGGGTCTTAAACTACCAGTTTCATATGTTAAAGTATCAGCAGCATATTATTGGACTACTTAAACAGAAAATGATGTTGATTGCTGACTGTGCTGAAAATAAAGAATTACAGGATTTAATGCATTCTGCTGAACAAGTTGGTAAACATACTTTGCAATGTGGTTTTGACTCTTTAGAAGCATCTTGCAGGGCTGCTGTCACTGACTCTTTTCTTAGAAGGTATGCTTGGCTTAAGGAGCAAAATTTGCCAGATCATGTTAAAGCTAAATTACTGGATGCTCCTTAAACCAAAACCGCCTGTTTGGCAACAAAGCAGAAGTACTTAAAAAGATGGAGGAAAAAGCTAAATCTATGCAAACTGTTAAAGATTTCCTGCAACTACAGCCTTCCAGATTTAGTAGACATTGGCTTTCTAAGAATTGATCATTTTCTGTCTCTTCCTGGCCTTCTCAGTCCAAACCCAGGAACAGCAGACCACCTAGGCTACAGTCTCAAGGTACTCACAGGCCTAAGCAGTGGGGGGCTCCCACTTCCAAAGCCGGAAGTAGTAAGACACCCCCTTATGGTAAACCATCACAATGACATAACCTTAATCCTTCCAAGCCCTGCTCAACTGTCTTCTCCCTTAGGGGGAAAAATCGCCCAGCATGTAAAAAAAAACTGGGAACTCATTACCCAAGACAAATGGGTTTTAAACATAGTTTCCCAAGGATACAGATTTCAATTCCACTCCTTACCAACCCCACACAGTTGGCCAGACCTACCCCCAAATTAGTGGGCAGAGGCTCAACAGCAGGTTCTCTCACTTCTAAGTATCAGGGCTATTCAACCTGTCCCAGAGGAGGAATGGGGACAAGGTTTTTACTCGACTTTTCCTGGTACCCAGGAAGACAACTCCTGGCATCCTATCCTGGACCTGTCTATTCTAAACACTTATTTGGTAATCCCAAAATTCAAAATGCTAACTCTTCATCAGCTACTTCCCATGCTAGGCAAAAATGCCTGGTTGGCAACATTGACTTAAAGGAAGCTTACCTGCACATCCCAATAAGGGAATCTTGCAGGAAATACCTATGCTTCAGAGCAGGCTACATGCACTATCAGTTCTCTGTATTGCCCTTTGGCTTATCTAATGCACCCAGGGTATTCACAAAGTGCCTAGCTCCAGTCATTGCATTCTGCAGGCAAAGAAATATTCAAATATACCCATACCTGGACGATTGTCTAATTCAGACAGAAAGCCAGGACATACTATTACATCATCTGGCATTTGTAAAGAAACTGCTAACCTCACTGGGGTACACCATAAATGAAAAGAAATCTCACCTTTTGAGCCAGCTGCAACTGCAGAGTTGAAATTCCTTTCTTGGAAAACAGCCTTCCTTCTAGCCATCACATCAGCAAGAAGAGTGTCTGAATTACAGGCCCTCATGGCAGTTGAGCCCTTCATCATCTTCCATGCAGACAGGGTCTCCCTCAGGTCCAATCCTTCATTTATGCCCAAGGTGGTATCCAGTGTGGCCCTTAATCAGTCCATTCATTTGCCAACCTACTTTTCTAATCCACAGAACAAAGGAGAATGAATACTGCACTCTTTGAATGTGCACAGAACACTTAGATTTTATTTGGACAGGACTAAGCCTATCAGGAAAACTGAACAGCTGCTAGTTGCCTTTGCTGCAGGGGCAGAGGGGAAGGCCATTTCAAAGCAAACCGTTTCTAAATGGATAGGCCATTGCATTCATTTCTGCTATAAGCACCATGGAAAACCTACCCCACAGGGGATAAGATCACATTCCACCAGGGCTGCATCTACTTCAACAGCCTTTCTCAGAGGTGTTCCTACCAGGGACATCCTAGAAGCTGCTACCTGGAGCTCTGTGCATACCTTTACCAAGCATTACCACTTGCCTATTTTTTCTAAATCCAGAGCTGGTTTTGCCACTGCAGTCTTGCAGGGCTTAATAGCTGGTCCTAATGCTCTCTAACTGCCTCCTCCCTTCCTTAGCTTTGGGAATCTACCCAAATGTAATGACTGCAACAGTGAAACATGAAGAACATTGTACAGTTGTGTACACGTACCATAAATGTAGATGTTTGAGTATATTCACTGTTGCAGTCCTGGTTACCCTCACTCCAGCCCCCTGACTTCTATTGGCTATACCTTTCTTCTTGTTTACTGTATTTAAGCTTTCTGGTGTATTTGCTTTTGGTTGGAGGCATAACCTTGTATATAATTGCTTCCCATTATGGGGGCACCTGATATCTGGGGCAAGAAAAACTGATGTAATGGCATCGGCTGCATGCTTTATACCCCTGACAACCTGACGTCATGGAAGAAGAGACAGCATCTGATGCAAGACCCAAGACTTTGATAATCAGGCCAGTTGAGGGCTACCTGCAGACAGATAACCCAAATGTAATGACTGCAACAGTAAATACACTCGAACATCTACATTTATGGTAAGTGTACACAGCTGTACTTTCTGCCCCCACCAGCAGCTGAAAACAAACAAACAAAAACACATAAGTGAAATGGATCTTTTTATTCTCTGGATTCTCACAGGCAATTAATATCCTACCTGGCTAGAACAAAGGCATATAGAAAGTCTGACTAGCTGTTTGTAGCCTTTGTGGATAACAAATAAAGCTTACCCATCTCAAATCAGAACTGTAATTTCTGCCACATATTTCATGATAAGCAATTACTTTAATCTGAGCTCTCACTCCACCAGGGGCACAGCTAGAACTATAGCCTCCCTTAAGGGAATCTAAACTAGTGACATTCTTGAAGTTGCCACATGGTCATCTGTTCACACTTTTTTGCCAAACACAGCAGACTAGACATTATGCCCAGAGCTAGAGCAGAGTTTACTGCAGCTATACTATCCTGTCTTCTTTCCAGAAATCAGATTTTTTTCTCAACCTACCCTAACCACCTGAACCCCGACAGGCTAGTAGTCTTTCTAGCAAATATCAGAAAACCTTCCTTCTTCATGAGAAAGAGGAGATCTTGTCCAAGTTACTCCAGAAAATGGCAATCCAGGGAGCTACCTCTGTAAATAGTTGTATAGGATGTTCTTCGTGTTTCACTGTTGCAGTCATTACATTTGGGTTATCTGCTTGCAGTAGCCCTTAGTCAGCCTAATTAACAAAGTCTTGGGTCCTGCATTGGTTGCTGTCCCTTCTTCCATGACGCCAGGTCGTCAGGGGTATAAAACATGCAGCCGACGCCATTACATCATTCTTTCTTGCCTTGCATTGCCCGAAGCAGAAGCAGTTCGCAAGTGCAGGTCGGGCGACTCCTGAAATTTTTGTTTTCGAGTTTTAGAACCGAAGTCTTCAACTAAAGCTAAGTACCCCATTGGGGAAACTTTTTCTTGCTCCTTACCGATGTCAGTAAAAGTTAATAATTGCATTACTTGTGGAAAGTAAATACTTCACAAAGATTTTAATTCATACTGTATTCCTTGCCTAGGCCCTGACCACGACGTACCTTGCTGTCAGTTTTGTGCTTTATTTAATCAGCGCACTATCCATCGTCAGTATATTTTCACTTCTAAATATTTTGGTTCTCAGTTTAATTATCCAGAAATATCGTCAGTTAGCCATCCGACTACCGGGATTCTGAAAAAATGCAAAGATAAAAACAGAGACAGGCTGCCGCGGTCCAAAGCTGCCGATGACCCTTCTCCTAAGCCAGTCGCCAGTTCGCTGGTACTCAGTGAGGAGCTTTCGCAGCCCCTGATACCCGCTACTTCTGACTCGCAGGCCTCTACTGAGACCCATTCAGAGTCCAGTATGCCACAAGATGCTTCAACTGTGGAACCTGCGGATGTCTCTACCTTGGATGGGTCTGGAGCCACTGTGCAGGCACCGGCTTCTGAGGGTGTATTCAGGCCTATGGACGTGCATATTAAACCAATGCCTCCTTCTTCATTTAGGCCAAAATCTCAAACAATGCCTAAGAAACCGACGCCCAGGCTGCATGCTCAGGCCTCTATGCCTAAAAAACAAATTATAAGAATGGCTGAAGATCTTATAACTCTAATCAGGGAAAGCCAACCTCCCCCTTCTAAGAGACCTAGGACTGAAGTTGTTTATAAATCTTCTGAACAGGATTCTGAATTTTCTGATTCTTCTGATGATCTGTATTTGCCCTTATCTACTTATGAGGATTCTGATGCAGCGGACTCCATTCCCTCTGCTTCCCCTCCAGAGGATTTTTCTTTTGGTGAAACCTTACATACTCTAAGGGGGCATTTTCACTGGGAAAGCGAGGATTTTTCTGATTCAAAAAAGAGGCTTAGGGATTTCTTACTCCTGCCTCAGCAAAGGCCTTTAGCTATACCTCTGTACTAGACATTGTTGATGCCTTTTCAGAATCTAGTTTGACCCCTGATTCTTTGCCTCCTGTTCCCAGAAAACCTGACAGATATTACAGGGTTCCTGATTCTCACAAGTTCCTTTTTAAAAATCCTATTGCGGATCCAGAGACTATTTCACAGGAACCCAAAGGCATTAAGGCTTCTACTGCTAAAAATCCTACCCCCTCTGATAGAGACTCCAGGGCGCTGGATAGATAGGGTAAGAAAGTTTACACCTCTGCAACCTTGACCATTAGGGCTTTAAACTGCCAGTTTCATATAAAGTATCAACAATGTTATTGGATTGCTTAAACAGAAAATGATGTTAATTCATGACTGCTCTGAAAATAAAGAATTACAGAATTTAATGCATTCTGCTGAACAGGTTGGAAAACATACTTTGCAATGTGGATTTGATTCATTAGAGGCCTCTTGCAGGACTGCTGTTACTGGGTCTGTGCTCAGAAGGCATGCTTGGCTTAAGGAGCAATCTTTGCCTGATCATGTTAAAGCTAAATTGTTGGATGCTTCCTTAAACCAGGACTGCCTGTTTGGCAACAAGGCTGAGGAAGTTCTTAAAAAGATGGAAGATAAAGCTAAATCTAAGTAGACTGTTAAAGATTTCTTACAAGTTCAGCCTCCTAGATTTAGTAGGCGCTGGCCCTCTAAAAATTGGTCCTTTCTAGCCCCCTCCAGGTCTTCTCAAGCCAAACTCAGACACAGCAGAAACCCCAGGTTTCAGTCCCAAGGGACACACAAGATTAGGCAGTGGGGGGTTTCCGCACCCAAACCTGGAAGCAGTAAGTCTCCCCCCTATGGAAAACCGTCTCAATGACTTGCTTTGAAAACTTCCAAGCACTTCCCAACTGAATGCTCCTTTAGGCGGAAAGATTGATCTGCAGGCCAAAAACTGGGAACTCATTACCCAGGACAAATGGGTTTTAAATGTAGTGTCCCAAGGATACAGATTTCATTTCCACACGTTACCAACACCAAGCGGGTGGCCAGATCTACCCCCAAATCAGTGGGCAGAGGTCAAAATCAGGTACTCTCTCTCTTAAACATGAGGGTTATTCAGTTGGTACCAGAATAGGAAAAGGGACAATATTTCTATTCAAGACTTTTCCAGGTACCCAGAAAAGGCAATACATGGCATCCTATCCTGGACCTTTCTATTCTAAACACCTTTCTGGTGATTCCAAAATTCAAAATGCTGACTCTTCACTAGCTGCTTCCTATGCTAGGCAAGGATGCATGGTTGGCAACACTAGACTTAAAAGAAGCATACCTGCACATCCCTATCAGGGAGTCTTGCAGAAGATACCTACACTTCAAAGCAGGCTACATGCACTATCAGTTCTCTGCACTGCCCTTTGGCTTATCTACTGCACCCAGGATATTCACAAAGTGCCTAGCTCCAGTCATTGCAATATTCAAATATACCCATACTTGGACGATTGTCTAATTCAGGCAGAAAGCAAGGACATTCTTTTCAATCATCTGGCCTTTGTTCAAAGGGTACTGACATGTGTGGGGTTCACCATAAATGAAAAGAAATCCCAACTGTTACCCTGTCAACAAATTATATTCCTGGGATCAAGCTTGAATACAGTTTCCCAGTTGGCTTTCCTCACGCCAGAGAAACGGATACATTTGACAACTTACTTCAAACAAGTAGCCACAAAAACCCAGCTATCTGCAAGGCAAATACTGCAAGCCTTGGGGTTCATGACTACCCTGTATTCTTCTAATTCCATATGTAAGGCTGCCTATGAGGAAACTACAATGGTATCTCAAAAGCTTATGGTGTCAACATTCACAGGATCTAGAAGCAAGGATTCCTATCATACCTTGCCTACGCCTAGAGTTCCTTTGGTGGGCAGAGGCCTGTCACCAAAACAGGGGACTACCATTTACACTACCTCCTGCCACACATATCTTAACAACAGATGCATCAGACTATGCATGGGGGGCTCACTTGGCAGGGAAGTGCATTCAGGGCAAATGGAACCCGAGTCAAATGCACCTGCACATAAATCAAAAGGAAATGTTAGCTGTACAGAATGCTCTGACAGCCTTCAAGGGCCACATTCTTCCAGGACAACTAATGGTAAAGATGGACAACACTACTGTCATGTGGTACATAAACAAGCAGGGGGGTACACATTCTTACCCCCTCTGCAAACTAGACATGGCATTGTGGAACACAGCCTTGAGCTACCAAGTGAATCTACAAGCTCAATTCCTGCCAGGAAAACTAAATACACTGGCAGATGGACTAAGCAGAAACCTCATGGACCCACACAAGTGGAAACTGGAACCAAGGATTTTCAACATGTTGACAAGCAAACGGGGAAGCCCAGATATAGACCTGTTTGCCTCCCCCAGAACCATCAACTGGACACATTTTGTGCAAGGATTCCCCACAAGCTAGCTTGGAAAGTGGATGCTCTATCCTTCAGCTGGAAAAACCTATGTTTATGCCTTTCCTCCTCTGCCTCTGCTCTCCAAGGTACTACTAAAGATCAAACAGGGCAAGCCAAGGACAATTTTAATTGCACCAGACTGGCCTCACCAACACTGGTACCCACTCTTGAGCAGTGTGTCATGCTTGGCTCCATGGCACCTGCCTCAGACTCCTTCCCTGTTGTCTCAGCAGGAGAACCAGATTCTGCACCCTCAGCTGCAAACCCTGAACCTAGCAGCCTGGCTAATTACCTAATCTCTCCTTTACCATCCCTCAGTAAATCAGTGATGGATATCATTTTAGAGGCAAGGTGGCCTAGTACTAGAAAATCTTATGCTGCAAAATGGAAAAGATTCTGTGCTTGGAACCAGTCTCAAGGAATAAATGCAGCAGTGCCCAATTTACCTCAGATTCTAAAATACTTGACTGAGATGCTTCATAAGGGCTTGTCTTTTTCCTCCATCAAAATTCATGCCTCAGCCATTTCAGCTCATTATAGCACAGTGCCTCCTCTCTTCTCTCACCCACTGCTCAAGCAGTTCCTCAGAGGGGCCAAAAATGTAAGACCACCCAGGAGAGCACCAACTCCAGCCTGGGATCTTAACTTTGTCTTGGAGAAACTCACTCTTCCTCCTTTCGAGCCAGCTGCTACTGCAGATTTAAAATTTCTTTCCTGGAAAACAGCTTTCCTTTTGGCAATCTCTTCTGCAAGAAGGGTATCTGAATTACAGGCCCTTATGGCAGTGGAACCTTTCATCACCTTTCATGCGGACAGGGTGTCCCTCAGAACTCCCTCCTTCATGCCCAAGGTGGTATCCAGTGTGGCTCTTAATCAGTCCATTCATTTGCCTACCTTCTTTCCTAACCCACAGAACAAAGGGGAATGGATACTGCACTCTTTAGATGTGCACAGACAGCTTAGATTCTACTTGGACAGGACTAAACCTCAAAGGAAATCTGAACAACTGCTGGTGGCATTTGCTGCAGGGACAGAGGGGAAAGCTATTTCAAAACAAACCATTTCAAAATGGATAGGCCACTGTATTCATTTCTGTTATAAGCACCATGGAAAACCTATCCCACAGGGCATCAGACCCCATTCAACCAGGGCTGCATCTACCACTACAGCCTTTCTCATGGGCGTCCCTACTAGGGACATCCTAGAAGTTGCTACCTGGAGTTCTGTACATGCTTTCACCAAGCATTATCATTTGCCAATTTTATATAAATCCAGGGCTGGTTTTGCCACTGCAGTCTTGCAGGGCCTTATAGCTGGTCCTAATTCTATTTAAATTCCTCCTCCCAACCTTAGCTTTGGGAATCTACCCAAATGTAATGACTGCAACAGTGAAACACAAAGAACATAGTACAGTTGTGTACACTTACCATAACTGTAGATGTTCGAGTGTATTCACTGTTGCAGTCCTGGTTACCCTCCCTCCAGCCCCCGTTTCTCCTTCTTATCCCCTTCTCCCTATGGTAATTCAAAAGATAGGGAAGGAGAGGATACTAATAATTCCCTTTTGACTGAAGTGACTTCACTTCTACCTCCTGTTGGGGATTGTATGGGAAGAACTTTTAGAACTTTTCCTCTGCCTCAGCATATTAACTTCATGATGCAGAGCAGGGTGTCTTTGGTCCACCCAGTGTTATTCACATTCAGACTAACGGCATGGAAGATTCACTGGTACTACCTTTTGGGCTCCATTTTTCAATGAAATTGCTAACTGTGAAGGAGCTAGGAAGCCAAAAAAATGCTACACAACTAAATGGAAGATATTATTCAGGTACCAAAAGAGCAGTGGAGACCACAAAATACTGTAATCTGATATGTTTAACAATAGCCTGGCTTATGAGTCTGTGAGGTTACATTTGTTTGCCATGTCAGACTGACATTTTGTGAGTTCCCTGGCCATCTACCCCTCAGTTTATATTCTTCCTAAAGAGGTCTCCTGCAAATTAGACACCCCCAAAAAGAGATGACCTGCCATGGGGTATGAATTGTGTGCCAGAAAAGTTGGCTGAACCACCATTTGAGCCAGATGCTGTTGCACTCCTTAAGTTTCTGAAAATGGCACTGTTAGTTACAGTTCTGTCTGCCAGGAGAATATGTGAACTCCAAGTCCTGATGTGCAAGCAACCTTTCTTAATATTTCACGAAGACAAACTTATCCCTCAATTTAGACCAAAAGGTGTCACAGAACTATTACCAAACAAAGGTACGCAGTTGTCTATAGTATAGCTAAATTGGCTAAGGTAAGTCTGTACATTGTTCTGAGTAGGATTTGCAGACTCATTCATGCATCTGCAAAGTTAGCTGTTTTTTTCCTCTCATTGCTGGCTGCTTTTGCTTGAAGACAACTGTGCAGTTGCAATTAATCTTGAGATGTCTGAGCACTCTGCTGAGAGAAATATAACTTGTAAAGATGCAGTGGCAATCAGTTCAGAGAAACTTAAAGTTTGAAATGGTAGGAAGTGAAAAAGTAGTATTAGACTCCCCTGCATTGTTAATACTTTAATGCATTTACTAGATCAGTGCACTATTTATTTGAATTTAATCACTGTACCTTTTTCCTTTGGGTAAAAGTTTAATGTTTACTAAAAACATGCTAGCTGTTTTTCACATCTGGGAGGAGAATAGATATATTGAAATAAGAGATGGCAATCAGTGTTAGTGGGGAATACAGACTATAACATGAACGTTAGCATAGGTAACCTTAATTTTTGTTTAGATGATGCCTGTAGGTACAGCCATTGATATGGAGCAACTGCTCCTATCAGGGGGTTTAAGCATTTGTTGAAAGTGTACATGGTTTTCTGTGTGCTAAGTTAAAAGGGAGGGCACATTCAGAAAAATGTATTTATTCATTTATTTTATAACTGTTTTCATTAAAGCAAAACATTTTGAAAAAATGTGACATGGGTTGAAGAGGAGATGAGAAGCCACAATTGTTTCAAAGATCAGCTTTCAAACAATTTTGCACACATGGAAGCTAAATCTTTGATATATATATATATATATATATATATATATATATATATATATATATATATATATATATATATTCTAATGAACTGTCATGTATAGTAAGTGGGAGTAATAGCTTTCTGTCATAATGGCTACTCTGTACATGTTATCATGGAATGTAAATGGTGTTACATGTACCGATAAAAAAAACAAAGTGTATTGAATTATATTAAGAAATGTAATGTGCAAATAATGTTGCAGATAACACATTTTGATAGAAATAACCATGTGAATTTGGCAAAGAAAAATGGGAGTAGTCATACTGATTGCTTGATTGGCTCCAGTAGTGATACAAGATGAAAATACAATAATAGTAGCTTTGTGATAGTAAAAGGGTATTGCAAAGAGAGGAATATTACGCTGACATATATTCCACCAAAAATACTGTCATGGAGCTTAAACAATTTTTTTAAAGAAATCAAACAAACACAAACGTACAGGAATGGAAATTGGCGGGGCAATACAGTCCACATACGCTATTCCAACCACTTCTGGTCACCAGTCTACACAATATTCACTTCAACGCAAACTAATTCAAAGTCCGATCAGGATAAAAATATTTAAATTTATTAATCCAATAACAAAGTTCGGCAAGCGCTTTCACCCAAAAGGGTTTCTTCAGGCCATTAAACAGGAAAAAAACACATTTAAACTACCCTATATATACTCTATATTTGCTCAGCTGACAATGACATAATTTCCTACTACAAATTAAAACTCTAACTAAACAGAGCACTTTAATTCCTAAAATTCACACGGAAATGTATTATTTTTTGACCATTAAAACTTATAACACATATATAAACATTACTAAATTAATATTAGGCCATTATTCACACAGACCTAAAAATATAAATTTCTTAATACATTCAACTTTCATTCATAAATTTATAACACAGACATATTAGCATAAAAACCAGTAAAATCCTGGGATCTACACCCTAACTCTTCTCGCTTTTAATATCGGCTTCAGAGGTACTCTCTCGTTTAATCCAGGGGGTCGGTCCGCTCTCAACCTTATGATCCACTTAGTTTCAATCTGTTCAGTCTGATTCATTATATTACCCCTCCTTATAGAGGGTCTATTTATCTGTATAACTAGAAAATTGAACACGTGTTCACGAAAAGTTTCTATAACATGTCTGGATAGAGCATTCTTATCAGATTTAATTTGAATATTATATTGATGTTCCCTGATCCTATCTTTAAGTCTCCTTTCGGTCTTGCCCACATAAAACGCTGGGCAAGACTGACAGGTGGCAAGATAGATCACATGTTTGGTGTTACAGGTGGCTCTAGGAAAAAAGTGATAACATCGCTGAGTAATTGGTTAAATGAAAATAGCTGTACTATCTATCATAGGGCAATAACTACACCTATGACAGGGTTGAGTGGTTCCATCACTGGAACCAAGCATAATGCAATTATCAACCCTCTGCAGACCACATAGCATTCTATGTAGGTTAAGCCAATTCTTAAACCTAAAACTGGGTATGCTACCTACCATACCCTGAATATCGGGATTAACTGTCAACAGATCCCAGTGCTTAAAATAGATATCTTTAATTGCACTAACATCTTGGGTATAATAAATTGACAATCAGTTCAGAGAAACTTAAAGTTTGAAATGGTAGGAAGGGAAAAAGTAGTATTAGACTCCCCTGCATTGTTAATACTTTAATGCATTTACTAGATCAGTGCACTATTTATTTGAATTTAATCACTGTACCTGTTTCCTTTGGGTAAAAGTTTAATGTTTACTAAAAACATGCTAGCTGTTTTTCACATCTGGGAGGAGAATAGATATATTGAAATAAGAGATGGCAATCAGTGTTAGTGGGGAATACAGACTATAACATGAACGTTAGCATAGGTAACCTTAATTTTAGTTTAGATGATGCCTGTAGGTACAGCCATTGATTTGGAGCAACTGCTCCTATCAGGGGGTTTAAGCATTTGTTGAAAGTGTTCATGGTTTTGTGTGTGCTAAGTTAAAAGGGAGGGCGCATTCAGAAAAATGTATTTATTCATTTATTTTTTAACTGTTTTCATTGAAGCAAAAAATTTTGAAAAAATGTGACATGGGTTGAAGAGGAGATGAGAAGCCACAATTGTTTCAAAGATCAGCTTTCAAACAATTTTGCACACACGTAAGCCAAATATTTGATATATATATATATATATATATATATATATATATATATATATATATATATATATATATATATATATATATATATATATTCTAATGAACTGTCATGTATAGTAAGTGGGAGTAATAGCTTTCTGTCATAATGGCTACTCTGTACATGTTATCATGGAATGTAAATGGTGTTACATGTACAGATAAAAAAAACAAAGTATATTGAATTATATTAAGAAATGTAATGTGCAAATAATGTTGCAGATGACACATTTGGATAGAAATAACCATGTGAATTTGGCAAAGAAAAATGGGAGTAGTAATACTGATTGCTTGATTGGCTCCAGTAGTGATACAAGATGAAAAGACAATAATAGTAGCTTTGTGATAGTAAAAGGGTATTGCAAAGAGAGAGATATTACGCTGACATATATTCCACCAAAAATACTGTCATGGAGCTTAAACAAATGTTTAAAGAAATAATCAGCTTTCAGCAGGGAATATTATTTATGGATGGGGACTGGAACTTAATTTTCAGTAGTAAATATGTATTGGTGGGCCTAGAAGGGTAAAAATAACAAAAGAGGGTAGATTTCTGAAGAAATGCATGAAAATATTTGGTGTGCAAGATGTGAGTTCAGTAGTATGAAATCAGACAAGTCACGTATTCACCAATGTAAATTAACAGGGCTAGACTAGATCATATTCATATTTTGCAAGAACATGTGTATTTAATTGAAAACTTTGAGATACAGCTAATAACGGTTTCAGATCATGCACAATAAAATGATAGATAAGATAAAGATGCAGGGTAATGAAGTAAAAGTGAGGTACTAGCACTTTCCTACTTAACTGTAAAAAGATTAACTTAAGCACAGCTAGATCCAGCAGAAGGTGACCTAGACAGCTGCCTAGGTCCTGATGCTGCCTATGGGGCCCTGCTTGGCTTAACAAATAAAAGCAGATGCTTCATCTTCCATTGCTCCATGTAGTTTAAAAATCTTTAAAAATAAAAACAAATCCATTTTTCATTTATGCTCCGTGTAGCTTTAAGCCCCAGAAACCTCAGCATGATGTACAATGTATGTACATTAGGAGGCATCAACTCATGGGTGGTTTAAACTGTACTTGCCAGGATTTTCCTCTAGGATATACAGAAACGTC